>NC_061121.1:220717050-220751826 GCF_002878395.1 Capsicum annuum | reverse complement strand
GTTGCTTGTTCAAAGCCATATGCAATCTCAATGAGTGTTGGCTCAGAACCCTTTAGTCCTCCAAAGAAGATTCCGAGTGGAACTCCATTTTTATCATAACCAGCAGGTACATTGATCCCTGGATAACCTCCTATCGCGAGAAGATGAGCAATGTCAGCACCAGGTGATATCAATGCGTCTAACGCCTTTTCCTTCATCATCTTCTCGAACCCGTATTTGCATGCTTTTGTTATGTTCCACAGAGCCTCCCTTTCCAATTTCCCTATACCATTCGTCTTCTCAGCTGCCACCATTATGTCTTGACCATATTCTTCAACTTTTTCCTACAATGATTATAAAAAGAAAGAAGAAAAATCAACTTAGATAACCACAGATCCAACCTCTTAAACAAAATATAGCTTGCGGATGTATAATATGTGTATAATCGATATATAACATGTGTCTAACCGTGTATAATCTGTGTATATCGGCAATGAACGATAAACAGTGAATCCGGCCAACTATTTTTGTAAAGATCCCTAAAAAGAATGAAAAACAGATATAGTTCGATTCTACTTCTACAGACATATGTAGTTCAGCTAATTTCAATTAACAAGTGAAAGCTTTTAATTCCTGCAATAATGTACTGCAAACCAATATGAACATATTGTTAAAAATTATTTATGAACAAAGTACTACTGGAATGACTTTGGCCCGAATATGACAGGAATGGTTACAGAATTGCATAACTGATTTCAACTTAATTGTTTAATATCAAGGTGCAGTTAACTGATCGACTGATGCTTACCGAAGCTGAAATCTTGTTGAAGGCTATAACATCTGCCAAGGATCGGACTCGAGTGTAGACTAACTCTTTAAGATATGCATTTAGGTTCATCTTGAATTCAGCAGAATGTACTATTCCTTGAGAAACAACAAGAGCATCTCGGACCAAGTCGATGTTAGGTATTTCGAGGTTGTCAACTAATACTGCTCCTTTTTTCCTTCAAATATTTCCAAGAAAAAAAGATGCATCTCTTATAGTATTAACATAATAAAATCAAAATCAAACATGATAGGTACCATTTGAGCCATTATGCAGATTGATCAAAGACTAGGTCTTCCTCTCTATTACCTTTTGTTTAATATTGCCCTGTCAATGAGATTGCAACCACACACCAAAGGTTATGAATAACTCTGACAATGTGTCTGTATAAGGCATAATACATGTGTGGCATGCACTCAAACTTGGCCTCAACTGACAAATAAACACTCAAAACTTCTCAAGTGTGCATCTAGACATCTGAACTTGGTCTCAACTGGCAACTAAACATTCCAACTTGTCCGCACTGTGTTTTGTGGACACTAGACACTGACATGACACATAAATTTTGGAGGTGTCTATCATTTTGTAAGTTAAGAGTGTTCAACTGACACAATGGAGAGACGAGTTGAGGTCAAGTTAAAGTGTCAATATATATATTATGCCTTCATATAAGGTCTAGAGAGAGGACCTAGCTGCAACTAGTGAAATCATGATGGCCCTCCCATTACGCCTATCAAGTTGAGCCTACATGCACCGCTATACTGGACCACCAAGCACATAAAGTGCACGACCTAATAATGACTAAAATTAAACTATAGAAATGTAAGTACACATGAAAAGGATTACCTTAAGGTGTTAACATGCTGTCGAGAAGTCTTGATTTCGTTGGAACCAAAAAGGTCCTTTGAAATACCTAGTCTTTTATCTTTAAGCCCATCAGCCTTAAGAAATTGCCGGTATCCACCATGAGGAATGTAAGTGGAAGCCTTTTTAGTTGCTAGAAAATCATCTTGATCGAAGCCAACGATGGCATCAAGAACCTCAACAGCATCAGATACTGTCCTGCAAATTGGCCTGTTCTATGACAAAAAAGCATCGTATGAAAACATTTTCAATGTCTTCTATTTTCATGTTTGGTACCAAGTACTTTACATTTTTGCTTCTCTAATGCAGCCTACAACGTCTAAATTCTGGATCTAATACTAAACACAAGTAGTCCTATTTTGCACCATCAAATTTTCGCAGCTGTCCAAAACTCTGGCATTAAATAGTTCAACAAAGAGAAAAAAG
The DNA here is from genome assembly GCF_002878395.1 of Capsicum annuum. Lineage (NCBI taxonomy): Eukaryota > Viridiplantae > Streptophyta > Magnoliopsida > Solanales > Solanaceae > Capsicum > Capsicum annuum. Next base: position 220,749,731 of record NC_061121.1, on the reverse strand, counting down.
AATACTCCATCCATCCAAAAAGAATGATACATTTCATTACACTTCCGATATGCTAGTTTCAACGACTCACTTTCGTTACACTTATTCCTTGTGGCTTGGGATATAGTAGGTATCTGGTTTACTGCTTTAGGTATCAACACTATGGCTTTCAATCTAAATAGTTTCAATTTCAACCAATCTACAGTTGATAGTCAAGGGCTTTCCTTTCTTTCTTAAAGTACGTGCCGAGTCAAACTATGTCACATAAATTGAGACGATTAATTTTTACTTACCCAACAGTGTCTTGCCTATGTGAAATTGGGATAACACCTGCCCTGCTAGTGAGGCCAACAGTTGGTTTGATTCCAACAACTGAATTAGCATATGCTGGATATAGAATGGAGCCTGCTGTTTCTGTCCCCAATGCTACCGCTGCAAGGTTTGCTGCTACTGATGTTGCAGAACCAGTGCTTGATCCTGATGGATTAGCACTTGCTACATAAGGATTCTGTAATAACATGAGTAAAAACACTAAATTATTACTCTTTTTAGTCAAATTGTCCTAAAAAAAAGGCAATCTGGTGAACGAAGCATATTTTGCATTCAGGTAGAATCCGTCAATGCCAGCAACAACCTAAGAGGGTACGATGTAGGTAGTCTACCCTGACACAAGCATCAGTGACTCATTCGCCGTCTCGAAAATGTGAGGTCACACGAAGAAAGCTTTACCATTGCTCCAACTTAAAGTATTATATACTACTTACTTCGTTTCAATTTGTGGCACAGTGTCTAAGAAAGTAAAAAAGATTCTCGAATCTTGTGATCTCAAATAATGTACCAAAATGTCCTTTAATCTTATGGCCATAAACATGTCATGGGAAAAGTTGAAATTAAAGAGTTAGCAGAAAAAGGAGACATCTTATTGTAACGGACGAAAAACAAAAGTAAGACAAATAAACTAAAAGAGAGGGAGTAGTTTTTTTCCAGATCATATACTACTTTAAATCTTTGTTTCTCTTTCATTCCTATCTTTTGCATCTTAACTAATCACAAATTTTGCAAAATAAATCTATTTTTACTAACCTGCTCAACTATCCGAGTTAAACGACTTGAGTTATGACCCCTTTTTTTGACTTGACCAAAGGGGTTATGTTAGAGTTTGTGACCCGAATTTTGTTGATCCGGCCCTGAAAAGTTCACGGTGCAACCCATGTTTGTGATTTTTTGTGGGGTCTGTGGTGATAGCGGAGGGATATTTTGTGATTTGTTCTTCACTACCAGTGGCGCCACAATATTCTATTGCTAAAGACAGGCCTAGGAGAGATATTAGACCTCCTTAGAAGTATGGTGAAGCTGAATTGGTTGCTTATGCATTGAATGTAGCAGAAGGTATTGATTCCGGTGAAGAACCTTCTTTTTACTCAAAGGCAGTTAGTTGTGATGATTCTGGCCGATGGATGATTGCTATGCAGGAGGAGATGGAATCACTTCATAAGAATGACACAAGGGATCTGGTTAGATTGCCTAAAGATAAGAAAGTTGTCCATTGCAAGTGGGTATTTAAAAAGAAAGAAGGAACATCGGGAGTTGAAAATGCTAGGTACAAAGCAAGACTAGTTGCTAAAGGTTACAGTCAGGTTCCAAGTGTTGACTTCACAGATGTGTTTTCTCCAGTTGTAAATCATAGTTCGATTTGAGCCTTAGTTGGTATTGTGGCCATGCACAATCTTGAGCTTGAGCAGTTGGATGTTAAAACTGCATTCTTACATGGAGAACTTGAGGAGGACATCTATATGCAACAACCAGAGGGTTTTGTAGTCTCAGTCTAGGAAGACTATGTATGCTTGCTGAAAAAGTCTCTTTATGGCTTAAAACAGTCGCCCAGATAGTGGTATAAGAGATTTGACTCTTTTATGACAGTAGTTATGATAGTTGTGTCTATTTCAAGGAGGTAAATGATGGTTCATTCGTGTATCTTCTCTTGTATGTTGATGATATATTGATAGCAACAAAGGATATGAGAGAGATAATAGAAGTCAAAGTCCAGCTCAGCAAGGAGTTTGAGAAGAAGGATCTAGGAGTAGCAAAGAAGATCCTTGGCATGGAAATTCTGAGGGATGGAGAGAAGTGTAAGTTATACCTGAATAAGACAAGGTATATTGAGAAAGTGCTTCACAGGTTCAATATGCAAAATGCCAAACCTGTCAGTACTCTATTGACAGCTCATTTCAAACTCTCGGCTACATTATCCTCAAAGACAGATGATGAGTGTGACTATATGTCTTGAGTTCCATACTCTAGTGCCGTTGGATCTCTTATGTACGCGATGGTGTGTTCCCGATCAGGTGTATCATCTACCGTTAGTACAGTTAGCAGATACATGGCAAATTCTGGTAAAGAACATTGGAAAGAAGTTCAGTGGATTTTCAAATACTTGCATGAATCTGCCGATATTTGTTTGTAGTATGGGCGATATAGAGATGGAGTGATCGGGTATGTTGATTCTGATTTTGCAAGAGACCTTGATAAAAGGAGATCCCTTATAGGCTATGTTTTCACCATTTGTGGTTGTACTATTAGTTGGAAAGCTACTTTACAGACTACAGTTGCCTTGTCAACTACTGATGCAGAGTACATATTACAAAGGCTTGCAAAGAAGCTATTTGGTTGAAAGGTCTGTTTAGTGAACTTAGCAAAGACTAACAAATTATTACGATCTTTTGCGACAACCAGAGTGCTATCTTCCTTATAAAAGATCAGATGTTTCATAAGAGGACAAAGCACATCGATGTTCGGTACCATTTTGCGTGTGAGATTATTGCTCGTGGTGATATTGTGGTAAGCAAGATTAGTATCTATGATAACCCCGTTGATATGATGACCAAGACACTACCAAGTGCCAAGTTTGAGCATTGCTTGGACTTGGTTGGTGTCAGCAGTTAAGATGTGCCCTGTTAGATCAATGATGTTCTGATGATTGATATATAAATAAATCATGTTACTTTAGTTGGTCCAATCACACGAAGACAGTCACTAAGGGAAGTAGATGAGGTTCGTCAAAGCTTGAATGGATAAGTTCTATTGAGTAATCACGTGTGATAAAGAAGAAGTTGTAGTTGAATACAACAATTTATTGATAAGCTGAAGAGAAAAAAGAGAAAGAGTTTTAATCAAACAAGGAGATCAAGTTGAAGAAGGAGTTTTACCAATACAAGGAGTTGTACTAGAAGACGGACTTTGAGTTGACAACAAACTCTGTTAAATTAAAGAGTCCAAAGCAAGGTAGAAAACCAATGACTTTGAAGGACTCTTTGAAGAGTTGTTATATATCAAGGGAGTAACTAATTTCGTCACTCACGCACTTACAAAGATAGCAGCACATCAACGAATTAGCAGTGAAGTTCCAAATCTTGAAGCAGCCTGAGTTGAACCTGTTCCTAGTATTTAGAGTTCGTGAGTCTTAGACATTATGTATTAGAATGGCTCTTAAGTTGTATTGTTTTCTAGTCTCAGAGAAGTATAAACTGAGTTAGGAGCATTGTCTTCAAGTTGGGAACTCGAAGACTTGGGAACACTCACCTTGAGGAAGGGTTGTGTTTTTGTAGAAATATGAGTTAGAGTTTAATTCCTAGATTACAAGAGTCTTGTAATTTATTGATTGTTGAGGCTCAACTGTTTTAGTGGAGTTGGGATTAAATCCTGTAGAGAGGTACAGGTCGTGGTTTTTTATACCTCTTTGAGCCGGGCGTTTTCCACGTAAATATCATTGGTTTTAACCTGTTCCATTAATAGGCAACTGCTAGGCTAGAATAAGTAATCAGTAGGGCACGAACTCTAATATGACCTTAGGGGCTTTTGTGGAAGAGGTAAAGAGTTTTCTCGAAACGGATTTGAGTTCTGAATTAGAATTCGTGTCAAGGTGGAGATTGTTAGAGTTTGTGACCGGAATTTTGTTTATCTGAAAAGTTCGCAGTGCGACCCATATTTGTGATTTTTAGTGGGGTTGTTTTTGGTGGTTTTTTACGTCATTGAGACTTTCGTCTCCTCCTTATACTCCCCTCCATTATAGTGAATTTGGTTAGACCATGTGAGGCGGCTTAGCTTATGATCCATTATGTGGCTCATCATGACCTGTTTGAGTGGATCAAATTCGACCCAACCCGCACATTTACCACCCATGATGAATCAAAACTATATATATTAGTATTAACATATGACTCACCAGAGCTTGTCCAAGTCTTCCATTCCAACCATCAGGCATCTTTGAAGATCTAGAACCAGCCCACTCAGTCATAGTTGCCTTGCCAAGTATGATAGCACCAGCATTTCTCAACTTCTTGACCACACCAGCATCTTGTGGCACAATGGATCCAACAAGTGCTAATGATCCTGCTGTTGTGTTAAGCTTATCTTTTGTTGCAATGTTGTCCTTGACAAGAATTGGTATACCATGTAGCCTGCTGGACAGTAGCGCCCCCGATTTTCGTTCTTGATCAGCTTTATCTGCAAGAAAGAGTGCATCTGGATTCACTTCTATGATCCCTTTTATAATTGGATTAGCTTTCTGGATTTCACTTAGATAGAGCTCAACAAGTCGTCTTGAGGTAAGTTTGTTTTGCTTGAAAGCTATTTGAATATCATCTATTGTTGTTTCCTTAAATGAGAATGTTTTTGCCTCAGTAATGTTACTGTAGTTGGATAATATCATGCACTGAGAAATGAAGGGAGTGGAAAGAACAGACATTTTTGGTTGTCAAAGTGATTGAAGATACTTACGTCAACATTAGCCACAAAAAAGTGGATAAGGAATAAAGAGTCATGATAGAGTTGTTTTTGTATGACTTATACGTCATGAGCTGCGGAAACAATTGTACGAGGGTAGACTACCTACATACACACTTTTGGGTGTTGCCCTTCTCTAAATTCTGTTGATTATATAGGTCACGTGTTGAAGCAGGGAATCAGTCACTAATGCTTGTGTGAGGGTAGACTACCTACCTTACATCTCTAAATTCTGTTGATACCGAGATGTTTCATGCATCGAGCTGCATATTTTTGTAATAGTGGAGATGCATAATTAGAGCTGACCATAAAGGTCTACTCCTTCCGATCCCAAATATTAGTTGTTTTGACAAAGTAAATTTGTTCCAAGAAAATAAGAAATTTACTTTCGATTTTCATCTTCCAAGTTTACCATCAACACTTCAATTCAATTATTGGAGTATTAATCAAGTGAGACGTTTAAGAGAGACAAAGGTTAGCCTAACAAATACTTTTATGAGTAAGGTTATTAAATATATACTTCTTCAGTCTCATTTTATGTGTTTTTTTTTTTAGTTCGTCTTAAAAAGAATATCACTTTTTCTTATTTGGTAATTATTTAATGACATCATTGTCATTTTATCCTTAGTGGATCCTACTTATTAAGAAAAAACAACTAAAAATTAAACAATAAAAGAGACAATTTTGTAAACTTTACAAAATTATTACTCCATCTGTTTCATAATAAATGAATTGTTGAATTTTGACACACAGATTAAGGAAAAAACATTAAAGACATAAATTTAACATAACTTTTCATTTTTATCCCAAAAAAAAGAAAAAGTTGACCTTGTAATACCTTTTCAAAAATTAATTGATTGTTCAATGATTCACTTATTTTGAAACACTAATAAATAGCTCAACAATTCACGTAAGTAATTATTTTTTTAAATTCCATGCTCGATCAAATAACAACAGATAAAATGAGACGAAGATAGTATTTTTTAAATAGCGTGCCAAAATTGTTAAATACAGATAATATGAATCAATATTATAATATATGGAGAGGATGGCCTGTTGAAAGATAAGATGCTTTTAATGTGATTTGACAGATTTATTTCCAAAAGATCCAAAATCCAAATGCCTTTGTGGGTCCACTAATCACTATCAGACTATTTTTTCTATAATACTCTTTCAGGGAAAACATATGTTGCAAATGACAAATAATTCAGAAATTATAATTGTCATGATTGGTAAGTCTATTCTCCTAGTTAATTGATCATTACTACATGCTAATCAATATATATATAAGTTGAATGTAGATCCGGTGATGTGGCATTCTTTAGATTTTCCTTATCTTCAGCTATCTCATTTAAGGAATCAATTAGTGCAGAGGCAAGAGATCTTAGCTTGTTGAGGGAGTAATCCTTCATATTCTCTTTAATATCTAAGAGAGATGAAGGTCTACTTTCATTTTTGTCTATGTCTGCCATCAACACAGGAAGTCCATCAGAGGCTCGCACCATTTTTTATTGCCGTACAGGAAATGTCTTTCTTTTGTTCAAACTCATTTGAATCACTTGATGAATCATTCCACCAAGCTGCAAGCATCTGACTGGCGATTTTGTCAGCCTCAGTTTCCAGCTGCACTTCTCGGTGACCTTCTGCTTCCCCTTTTTGGACACCTCTTCAGATCTATACAAGTCTTCGAGAACCTTTTTTGCAATCCGAGCTGTTTCACTAATTTTTGAGGTGTAAGTAGCTTGTGAAGCCTTCATTTCTCTGGATCCTTTTAACGTGTTAGCCTGATCACGGAAAATCTGCTCTGATATCAAATGAAAGGATTGGGGGTGGGTTGGTTCCCAGAATCACACACGCAATAAGAACTAAGAGGAAAATGCAGTAAGTAATGCAGGAGTACAAAAGGTAAAGACACTAGGATTTTTATATGCAAACTCCTTGCCTGCCTCCAGGATTTTTATATGTAAACTCATTGGTTGAGGCAAAAAGATTGCAACAACTTTTCACCAACTTTTGTATTATGTGTCAGCTGAAAAGTTGATTGTCACAATGATAAGTGTGCCCAATTTGTTCCATAATGCGTAGAGGCCTTTGTCGTCACAACAAAAACTTCAAGGAACAGATTGCAAACTATGAATTTGTCAATCATCAAAACTAATAACACTTAACCTATTTAATTATTTTTTTAAAAAATAGAATTTACTTATGTGAAATTTCCATTTAAAAATAAAATTCTGAAAAGTAAAAAATATTCCTTTAATAACCGTTTTATAATTCCCTTAAAATTATTATCTCTTCCTCCCCTTTCTCATCTTTCTTCTTCTTTTCACTTTATTTCCATAATTTTTTTCATAAATCACACATTATAATTTAGGACTTGACAATCAAAATTGTATGAAATGGAATTACTATTGTATTTTATATTCACATTTTATTTTTGTTTTGTCTTTAAAAAAGAAAAAAAAGGAAAAGCAATAAAGAGGAACAAAAGAAAGAAAAAATAAAATAAACTAAAATATCCTGATATAACAAGAAACAGTAGGTAGAAACAAACAACATATGACTTATACTAAGGTGTTCTGATATATGTCTAATTTGTGCTTATTATTAACGAGAAGAGTTAATGATCAAAAACACATCTGAACTATTGATATTTCGCGAGTTTCACATTGCAATAACCAGTTGTTCCCTTTTCCGATCCGAGCTATCACCATCGTTCAGGCAGGAAAAGGGAACAACTTACAGTTCATGAGGTGTATTTTAATATATATAGATGGTGATAATTCGGGGTGGAAAAAGAGAACAACCGATAGTTGGGTGTGAAACTCGCGAAAATGATAGTTCAGGTGTATTTTTGACCATCAATAAGCAGAATGCATCTGTAATTGACGACTAGCTATGATGCGAAGATAGAGGCTAAACATGAAATTCCTCGGGCATAACATTTTCAGTAAAACAAGAAATTAGGAGAAGTTACTAACTACATGAGCATCAGGAAGATGTGTAATGTGTTGCAGTTGAGGACAGTGAACATGAAACAAGAATCACATTTCCATAACATAACAATTCTCAATAGTATGAATCTTGCTAGATATTAACTAGAGTGGCCAGAAGATATAAAAGTTCATCGATATTACTATATGATTATTTGTCTGTCAACATTTTGCTCTGGAATGCTGTACTTGATAACGAACACATCATTTCGGATGTGCATACATTCTAGATCGAGTCGAATATGTAATTCTTATCGAGGATGTGAAGGAGGGGGCTTCCTGATATGAGTTGCTTGTTCAAAACCATATGCAATCTCGATGAGTGTTGGCTCTGAACCCTTCAGTCCTCCAAAGGAAATTCCAACGGGAACTCCACTTTTATCATAACCAGCAGGTACATTGATCCCTGGATAACCTTCGACCGCGAGAAGACTAGCAATGTCTGCACCAGGTGACATCAACGCGTCTAGCTTATTAACTTTTATCATCTTCTCAAACTTGTATTTGCATACTTTTGTTATGTTCCTCAGTGCCTCCCTTTCCAATTTCCCTATTGCATTCGTCTTCTCAGCTGCCATCATTATGCCTTGACCATATTCTTTGAACTTTTCCTACAATAATATATAAGAAGAACCAATCGCTTAAACTAAGAAGGGGAGCCTTGGAGTAACCGGTAAAGTTGCTGCCATGTGACCAGGAGGTCATGGGTTCAAGCCTTGGAAACAGCCTCTGGCAGAAATGCAAGGTAAGACTGCGTACGATACGCCCTTGTAGTGGGGCCCTTCCTCGGACACCGCGCATAGCGGTAGCTTTGGTGCACCGGGCTGCCCTTTTTTTTTTCAATCGCTTAAACTAGAAATAGCCCGTGGATGTATAATATATGTATGTATGATATGTGAATAACGGTGTGTAATTTATGTTAACCGGAAAAGAACAGTAAACAGTGCATCCGTCCAGCTACTTTAAACATCCCTAAAAAGAATGAAAACAGATATATCTCGATTCTACTTCTAGTGACATACATAGTTCAGCTAATTTCAATTTACAAGTGAAAGCTTTTAGTTCCTGCAATAATGTACTACAAACGAATATGAACATACTGTTAACAAATTATTTATGAATAAAGTAGTAATGGAGTGGCTTTGGCGTGAATATGACAGAATGATTACATCGATTCCTATAACTAATATCAACTTTGTCTGATATCAAGGTGCAGTTAATTGAGATCGACTAGCACTTACCGAAGCTGAAATCTTGTTAAAGGCTATGACATCTGCCAAGGATCGGACTTGAGTGTGAACTAGCTTCTTAAGATATGCATTTAGGTCCATCTTGAATTCAGCAAAAAGTGCTATGTCTTGAGCATTAACAATAGCACTGTAGACCAAGTTGATGTTAGGTACTTCGACGTTGTCAACTAATACTGCTCCTTTTTGCCTTTCCAGAAAAAAGGCTCTCTATTAGGAAATTAAGTAAAACTAAACCTGAGAAAGGCATAAAACATAGATAAACATCTTAACTTTCTGGCACCTGAACACTTTAACTTAGAGCATGCACATCTAGACACCTCAATTAATCTCCATTGTGTTAGTTGAACACTTCAACTAACAAAATGATCATCTAGAAGCCTCCAAAATTTATGTGACACATCAGCATCGGGTGTCCATGAAACACAACGAGAATGAGTAGAGGTGTTTAGATGTGCACTCCCTAATATGGAGTGTTTACTTTTCAGTTGAGACTAGTCTTTTATCTTTGAGAAATGCAGACGAAAACGGAAAGATTACCTCAAGGTGTTGAAATGGTGTTGGCAAGCTTTGATATCATTGGAACCAAAAAGGTCCTTTAAAATACCTAGTCTTTTATGTTTGAGCTCATCAGCCTTAAGAAATTGCCGGTATCCACCATGTGGAATGTAAGTAGAAGCCTTTTTAGTAGCTGGAAAATCATCTCGATCGATGCCAACAATGACATCAAGAACCTCAACAGCATGAGATACTGTCCTGCAGATTGGTCTGTTCTATGCAAAAAAACACATTGTGTGAAGAGATTTCGAATGTCTTCTATGTTCATGTTTGTTACCAAGTTCGTTGCATCTCTAACAAACCTACAATGTCTAAATTCAGGATCTAATAAGTAATCCTATTTTGCACCATCAATTTTCACTATTGTTCAAAAATCTAGCATTAAACAGTTCTGCAAAGAGAAAAAAGATCGAAAACTCCATCCATTCTAGTTCTAGTTTATGTGAGCTATTTTCTATCAGCTAGTCTGTTCCAAAATGAATGACACATTTCTATATCCGGAGTTTTACTCTAAATTTGTCGTTTTACCCTTAATAAGAGTTTCAAAAGCCAACACAAAAAATGACTCTAATGAAGGTTAAACATTCTGTGTAGAGGAAGAAAGTCATAATATTGTAGCTGCGCACAGTTATTTTTGCCGATTGATCTTCCAATATGCTAATTTAACGACTCTCGTTCATTACACTTCTTCCTTGCTGCTTGACATCTAGCTGATATTAGGTTTACCGCTTTAGGTGTCAACACTACAACTTTCAGTCTAAGTAGTTTCAGTTACAACCAATCTATAGTTGATATTCAAAGATCGAGTAATTAATACATGAACTTCCCCTTCTTTCTTAAAGTATGCACCAAGTCAAACTATGTTACATACATTGTGTCGAGAGTACTACTAGAGGAGAAAAACATTCAGAAGATCTAAAGTCTGAACTTTTACGTACCCAACAGTGTCTTGCAATTGTGAAATTGGGATAACACCTGCCCTGTTAGTGAGTTCAACAGTTGGTTTGACTCCAACAACTGAATTAGAATTGGCTGGATATAGAATGGATCCTGCTGTTTCTGTCCCCAATGCTACTGCTGCAAGGTTTGCTGCTACTGATGTTGCAGAACCAGTGCTTGAACCTGATGGATCAGCACTTGCTACATAAGGATTCTGTAACAACATGATGAGTAAAAAACACCAGGTTATTAAACTCTTTTTAGTCAAATTATCAAAAAAGGCAGCCACGAGGGGGTGTGCATAGGCAGTTTGCCCTGACGTAAGCCTAGTGGTTGATTCCCCAGCTCAAACATGTGACCTATAAGTCACACAGAAACAACTTTACCATTGCTCAAACTTAAAGTAGTATATAGTGTTTAATACTATTATAGGCTTCTTCAAATCTTTGTTTGTCTTTCATTTTTATATTTTGCATCTTAACTAATATCATAGAGGCGGTATCATCATTTTTTTTCACTAATTTTCTCAATCTATAAGTTTAACGACTTGAGTTATGACCTGTTTCGGGACTTGAATTACTTCTTCATTACTCTTACATGCTTGACTTAGTTAAGCTGTATTTAGGGGAATCATTTTTTCTCAATCAATAAAGAACGAGACTTTACCAAACAAGCATCGATATTGATGATAGTGACCTTGATACGGAGCTGGAACTGCAGAGAGACTCTTCCTATCTTATTAGTCAAGCGCTAATTTACTGACAATCACATGTTATAATTCACTAGTGGTATAAAATTTCTTATACCGTCCATCAACATATATAACTTAAAATTTTTTTACCAATGACTCACCAGAGCTTGACCAAGTCTGCCATTCCAACCACTAGGGATATTCTCAGTTCTAAAAGCAGCCCATTCAGTCATAGTTGCCTTGCCAAGTATGATAGCACTAGCATTCCTCAACTTCTTGACCACACCAGCATCTTGTGGCACAATGGACCCAACAAGTGCTAGTGATGGCACAATGGACCCAACAAGTGCTAGTGATCCTGCTGTTGTGTTAAGTTTATCTTTTGTTGCAATGTTGTCCTTGACAAGAACTGGTATACCATGTAGCCTGCTGGACAGTGGCACCCCCGATTTTCGTTCTTGATCAGCTCTATCTGCAAGAAAAAGTGCATCTGGATTCACTTCTATGATCCCTTTAAGAATTGGATTAGCTTTCTGGCTTTCACTTAGATAGAACTCAACAAGTTGTCTTGAGGTAAGTCTGTTTTGCTTGAAAGCTATGTGAATATCATCTATACTTGCTTCCTTAAATGAGAATGTTTTCGCCTCAGATTTGTTACTGAAGATGGATAATATCATGCACAGAGAAATGAAGAGAATGGAAAAAAGAGACATTTTTTGTTGTCAAAGTGGTTGAAGCTATCTACTTCAATATTAGTCACATAAAAATGGATAGGGAATAAAGAGTCTTGGAGAAATGATAAAAGAGTTGTTTGTTTATGACTTATAGATCACGTGTTCGAGCGGTGGAATCATTCAGTAATGCTTGTGTGAGGGTAGACTACCTACATTACACACTTTGGGGTGCGGCCCTTCTTTAACAAGAAAGCAAAAAAGAACTGAATTCATGTCCTCAACCAAAGATCGACAAGCAGAATACATCTTTATTTGACAACTAACTATCACACCATGATAAGAGGCTAAACAAGAAATTCTTTTAGGCATAACAGTCGGTAAAATAAGACACTGTGAGAGGTTACAAACTACATGAGCATCAACACAGCGAGCAGATAGAAGTATCACATCTCAATTGGACTACTATTGTTTTTGTCGGATTAAGAGAAAGATGGATAACATAATAATTCTCGAAGGTATGACTTGCTAGATATTAACTAGAATGACTCGAAGATATAAAAGTTCATCAACGTTATTTTATGATTTTTTGTTCCTTTTATCAACATTTTGCTCTGGAACGTTGTACTTGATAATTAACAAATCATTTCGGATGTGCATACATTCTAGATTGAATTGGATATGTAATCCCAACGAGGATGTGAAGGAGGGGACTTTCTGATATGAGTTGCTTGTTCAAAGCCATATGCAATCTCAATGAGTGTTGGCTCAGATCCCTTTAGTCCTCCGAAGGAAATTCCGAATGGAACTCCACTTTTATCATAACCAGCAGGTACATTGATCCCTGGATAACCTCCGATCGCGAGAAGATCAGCAATGTCAGCACCAGGTGACATCAATGCGTCTAACGCCTTTTCCTTCATCATCTTCTCGAACCCGTATTTGCATGCTTTTGTTATGTTGCTCAGTGCCTCCCTTTCCAATTTCCCTATTCCATTCGTCTTCTCAGCTGCCTCCATTATGTCTTGACCATATTCTTTGACTTTTTCCTACAGTGATATATAAAAGGAAAGAAGAAAAATCAACTTAGATGGCCGCACATCCAACCTCTTAAACTAAATATTGCTTGCGGATGTATAATATGTGTATAATCCACGTATAACATGTGTATAACCGTGTATAATCTGTATATCGGCGAGGAACGATAAGCAGTGAATCCAGCCAACTATTTATGTAAAGTTCCCTAAAAAGAATGAAAAACAGATATACTTCGATTCTACTTCTACAGACATGTAGTTCAGCTAATTTCAATTAACAAGTGAAAGCTTTGAATTCCTGCAATAATGTACTGCAAACCAATATGAACATATTGTTAAAAATTATTTATGAACAAAGTAGTACTGGAATGACTTCAGCCCAAATATGACAGGAATGGTTACAACATTGTATAACTGATCTCAACTTAATTTTCTAATATCGAGGTGCAGTTAATTGATTGACTAATACTTACCGAAGCTGAAACCTTGTTGAAGGCAATAACATCTGCCAAGGATCGGACTCGAGTGTAGACTAACTTTTTAAGATATGCATTTAGGTTCATCTTGGATTCAGCAGAAAGTGCTATGCGTTGAGCAACAACAAGAGCATCTTGGACCAAGTCGATGTTAGGTATTTCCAGGTTGTCAACTAATACTGCTCCTTTTTGCCTTCAAATATTTCCAAGAAAAAAAGATGCATCTCTTATAGGATTAACATAATAAATCAAAATCAAACATGATATTTGGACACAAAATAATTACCATTGACAACAATCACGCACCAGAGGTTATGAGATAACTCTGACAATGTGCTTGTATAAGGCATAATACATAAGCATGCACTCAAACTTGGTCTCAACTGGCAAGTAGGCACTCAAGCTTTGAGAGTGCACATCTAGACACCGGAACTTGGTCTCAACTGGGAACTAAACACTCCAACTTGTCCCCACTGTGTTTCGTGGACACTAGACACTGACGTGACACATGAATTTTGGAGTTGTCTATCATTTTGTAAGTTAAAGTGTTCAGACGTGACACATAAATTTTGGAGGTGTCTATCATTTTGAAAGTTAGAGTGTTTAACTGACGCAATGAAGAGACTAGTTGAGGTGTCTGGATGTGCATATTAAAAGTTGGAGTGTTTAGTTGCCACTTGAGGTCAAGTTAAAGTGTCGATCTATGTACTATGCCTTTATATAAGGTCTAGAGAGAGAACCTAGCTGAAACTAGTGAAATCGTGAGGGCCCTCCCATACGCCTATCAAGTTGAGCCTACACTCACCGCCGGCTATACAGGACCGGCCAAGCACATAAAGTGCACGGTCTAATAATGAGTAAAACTAAACTATAGAAATATAAGTACAAGTGAAAAGGATTACCTCAAGGTGTTAAAATGCTGTTGGTACGTCTTGATATCATTGGAACCAAAAAGGTCCTTTGAAATACCTAGTCTTTTATCTTTGAGCCCATCAGCCTTAAGAAATTGCCGGTATCCACCATGTGGAATGTAAGTGGAAGACTTTTTAGTTGCTGGAAAATCATCTCGATCAAAGCCAACAATGGCATCAAGAACCTCAACAGCATCAGATACTGTCCTGCAGATTGGCCTGTTCTACGACAAAAAAGCATCGTATGAAAACATTTTCAATGTCTTCTATGATCATGTTTGTTACCAAGTACTTGCATTTTTGCTACTCTAATGCAGCCTACAACGTCTAAATTGTGGATCTAATACTAAAAACAAGTAGTCCTATTTTGCATCATCAAATTTTTCGCAGCTGTTCAAAACTCTGGCATTATATAGTTCCACAAAGAGAAAAAAGAATACTCCATCCATCCAAAAAGAATGACACTTTTCCATATCTGAAATTTTACTCTAAATTTCTCGTTTTAACCCTTAATAAGATGTTTCTATAGCCACATCAATTCTATAACAACCACAATTTTCAACTTTCAAAAGCCAACACAAAAAATGAGTCCTTTAGCGAAGTTAGCATATTTTGTCAAGAGGAAGAAACTTATTACATTGTAGCCGCTCATGGTTATTTTTGCTGATTGGTCTTCCAATGTGCTAGTTTCAATGACTCTCTTTCGTTACATTTCTTCCTTGCTGCTTGGCATATAGTGTCAAATTTGTGCACATCACCTACTCTATCCCTTTGAATCCGCTATTGTATCCCTTATAATCTGCTATTCTATATCTTTGATTACTACATCATATCTCTATAATTACGAATATACTACAATATATAATTACATTAATATAATACAATATTCACTATTAATTCATGATCTTTGAGTTGTCCATCATGCTAACATATAGTAGGTATCTGGTTTACCGCCAGTGGCGGAGCCACAGCCAACGAAGGATGGTCAGATGAACACCCTTCGTCGGAATTTTTTTTCGAGTATATAGGTTAAATATAATATAGATATTTATGGTTATATATATGTTGTTGCACACCCTTGATAAGCTAGAGAAGCATAGTCTATGTGAAGAAATGGACCTTGGGCCTAACTCAACCTCAAAAGCTAGCTCAAGAGGTGAGGATTACCCAAGTCCATATAAGCAAACCACTAGTCCATTCCCCAACCAATGTGGGACTTTTACCCACTCTAACATTCTAGTGGTTAAGAGTGTGCATTTCCGCATCAACAACCCGGGTTTAAACCTTGGCAGGTGCAGCAGTGCTCTATTTTCTTTGTTTTTTAAACAGTTCTTTGCCCAAGGAAAAATATAAACACCATTAACCAAAAGTCTGGCTCCGCCACTGCTTACGACTTTCGATATCAACACTATGGTTTTCAATCTAAATAGTTTTAATTTCAACCAATCTACAGTTGATAATCAAGGGCTTTCCTTTCTTTCTTAAAATACATGCCAAGTCAAACTATGTCACATAAATTGTGACGATTAATTTTTACTTACCCAACAGTGTCTTGCCTATGTGAAATTGGGATAACACCTGCCCTGCTAGTGAGGCCAACAGTTGGTTTGATTCCAACAACTGAATTAGCATTGGATGGAGATAGAATGGAGCCTGCTGTTTCTGTCCCCAATGCTACTGCTGCAAGGTTTGCTGCTACTGATGTTGCAGAACCAGTGCTTGACCCTGATGGATCAGCACTTGCTACATAAGGATTCTGTAATAACATGAGTAAGAACACCAAATACATTTTTAGTCAAATTGTTCTTAAAAAAAAAGGCAATCTGGTGCACGAAACATTCTGCATCCAGGCAAAATCCGTCAAGGCCAGCAACATCCCAAGAGGGTACAATGTAGGTAATCTACCCCGACACAAGCATCAGTGACTCATTCCACGGCTCGCAAATGTGAGGTCACACGAAGGTAGCTTTACCTTTGCTCCAACTTAAAGTAGTATATACACTAAATTTGTTTGTGGCACGGCGTTTAAGAAAGTAAAGAAGATTCTCCAATCTTGTGATCTCAAATAAGGGGAAAGGACATAAATGTCACCTCGCCTAAAATATTTCCACTGATATAGGCATTGATTTGGCAATTCCAATAGATAGCCATTTAAGCTTTTCTGTGCGACTATCCCTTTTTTTTTTTGTCTTTTCCTTATTTATTGTTTAATTTTTAATGTCAATTATTTTATAGGTTACATTCTCTTTCTTCCTATTTTTTTTGTTTGTTTTTCACTATTTTTTTTCTTCTCTCTTTTAATGTTGTTAATTTTTTTTTTTGAGAAAAGTCTGTCCACCTATTTATTTTTGTAGATGCGATCACGAAAATAAAAATATGAAATACAAGTCCACCCATAATTGTTCTATCTCTTTTCATATGAGTTAACACTATAGCGGCACTTTGATTTATTTATTTTTCTGCTCTCTCTCTTTTGAATTAAAAAAATTATTGAATGTTTGGATAGTAAGGGTACAAGGTTTAATAAATTTTGTATATGCTTGCACAAATTTTCACAAAATTTTAGGTGAAGTTAAAAAATTCACGAATAACGAATTACTATATATGCTTGCACAAATTTTCTCTGTAAAAGGTGTATTTATGTAGTATATATACTGTATCAACGTGGTATAAAAGTGTATCAATCTAGTATAAAAGTATATCAATGCGGTATCAAAGTGTATCAATATGGTATAAAAGAGTATCAATTGGTATATGGACTGCATGTACTTGCATAAATTTTTTTTTTTTTTTTTAAAGTGTCTCAATATAATATAAAAGTGTATCAATGTGGTATAAAAGTGTATCAATTGAGTATAGAAACTGCATGTTCCCAATTGGGCCAAATGGCTAAAAAGAGGAATTAAATTGGGCCGACTGGCTAAGGTTGTCAACCTTTTCAATTATGGGCCATTTTTTTTTTAAAAAGGTCAGCTCATGTCCTTTTCCCCCTCAAATAATGTACCAAAATGTCCTTTAATCTCATGATCATAAACATGTCATAAAAAAGTTGAAATTAAAGAGTTATAAAAAAAAGGAGATCTTATTGAAACAGACCAAAAAGAAAAGTAATAAAAACAAACTAAAACAGAGGGAGTAGTTTTTTTCCAGATCATATACTACTTTAAATCTTTGTTTCTCTTTCATTCCTGTCTTTTGAATCTTAACTAATCACAAAGGTTGCAAAATAAATCTATTTTTACTAACCGGCTAAACTATCCACGTTAAACGACTTGAGTTATGACTATTTTTTGACTTGACCCAACCCGCACATTTATCACCCATGGCGAATCAAACTATATATATTATTAAATATGACTCACCAGAGCTTGGCCAAGTCTTCCATTCCAACCATTAGGCATCGTTGAAGATCTAGAAGCAGCCCACTCAGTCATAGTTGCCTTGCCAAGTATGATAGCACCAGCATTCCTCAACTTCTTGACCACACCAGCATCTAGTGGCACAATGGATCCAACAAGTGCTAATGATCCTGCTGTTGTGTTAAGCTTATCTTTTGTTGCAATGTTGTCCTTGACAAGAACTGGTATACCATGTAGCCTGCTGGACAGTAGCGCCCCCGATTTTCGTTCTTGATCAGCTTTATCTGCAAGAAAGAATGCATCTGGATTCACTTCTAAGATCCCTTTAAGAATTGGATTAGCTTTCTGGATTTCACTTAGATAGAACTCAACAAGTTGTCTTGAGGTAAGTTTGTTTTGCTTGAAAGCTATTTGAATATCATCTATAGTTGTTTCCTTAAATGAGAATGTTTTTGCCTCACTAATGTTACTGAAGTTGGATAATATCATGCACAGAGAAATGAAGAGAATGGAAAGAAGAGACATTTTTTGTTTTGATTGAAGATATTTGCTTCAATATTAGTCACATAAAAGTGGATAAGGAATAAAGAGTCTTGGAGAAATGATAGAGTTGACTTTGTATGACCAATAGGTCACTGTGTTCGAGCTGTGGAATCAGTCAGTAATGCTTGTGTGAGCATAGGCTACCGACATTACACACTTTGGGGCGCGACCCTTCTCTAAATTTTGTTGATATGTAGGTCATGTGTTAGAGCGGTTGGAATCAATCACTAATGCTTGTGTGAGAGTAGACTAACTACATACCCCAAATTACACCCTTTGGGTACGACCCTTCTGTGAAAACACTTGCTAAGACTCCACTGATGGAGCTAAGAAGAGGAGAAAGATAAAAAATTATAACTGCTTCAAAACTTATGTGTTACAATCAGATTGTTGTGCCTTATATAGGCAACAAAATATCTAATAACTACCTTTCTTCTAGAACACTCTATTTGATAGCTCATTGCCACTCACTAATCATTGTCTAACAACCTCTAACAACTTATATAACTGACTCAGCAGTATGCTACTAACTAGTTGAATGTCTACTCCTATCAATATTACACATCAGTGGAACATGTAGTCGTGTATGTTCCAAAACACTCCCCCTCAAGCTGCAGGGTGCAGAACATTTAGCACACCAAGCTAGCTAAGTAAGTGGGCATGTTGAGCAAGACTTAGGCCCTTGGTAAGCAAATCAGCAAGTTGATCAGTAGACTGAACATGTAGAGCCTTAATCAATCCATCTTTGATTTTGTCCCTAATGAAATGACAGTCAATCTCAATATGTTTGGTTCTCTCATGGAACACAAGGTTGTTGGCCAGTTGAATGGCTGAATTACTGTCACTATAAACTGAAATGGGGAGGTTGATAGGGACCTTAAGTTCCTAAAACAATCCAACCAGCCAAGTGAGTTCTGCAACTGCTGTAGCCATGCTTCTGTACTCAGCTTCAGCAGAACTCCTGGAAATAGTGTGCTGCTTCTTGGACTTCCATGATATGAGTGATTAACCAAAGTGAATAGCATAACCAGTAACTGATCTTCTGGTGTTTAGACAAGCAGCCCAATCAGAGTCACACCAACAAGTCAAAGTATTAGCAGGTTCAGCCTTTAACCAGACACATTAGCCAACAGAATTTCTTAGGTACTTGACTACCCTAGTAGCTGCTTCTCAGTGAGACTTCTTGGGATGCTGGATGAATTGGCTGAGAGTTTGGAAAGCAAAGTTAATGTCTGGCCTTGTAATAGTGGCATACATAAGCTTCCCAACAAGTCTTTAGTAAGAGGAAATGTTAGACAACAGTTCATCACCTTGTGCACCTATTGCTTGGTCATACTCAATAGAGGTGAGACTGGCATTAGAATCTAAGGGAGTAGTAACAGGCTTAGCACCACTAAGACCTGTTTCAGCAATCAACTCTAGAATATACTTTCTTTGGTTCAGAATAATCCCTGATGTTGATCTTAAAACTTTAATACCCAAAAAATACTTGAGATCCCCCAAGTCTTTCATCTTAAACTACTGATGCAACTTGATTTTGGTAGAATTGATCAAGGAGGCACTACTTCTAGTGATTAGTAAATCATCAACATAAACAAGAACTATAACAGTATCATTAGCTTGATGGAGGGTGAATAGGGAATAATCATGTGCACTTTGAGTAAAACTAGCATCAAGTAAGGCATGAGTAAGCTTAATATTCCACTGCCTGGAGGCTTTCTTAAGACCATACAAGGATTTGATCAACTTACACACCTTGTGCTCCCCTTGTCTTATAAATCCTTCAGGAATTTCCATGTAAAATTCCTCCTCAAGATCCCCCTGGAGGAATGCATTATGCACATCCATTTGATAAAGATTCTAACCTTTAGATGCAGCTTGTGTAATAACACATCTGACTGTAACCATCTTAGCCACTGGTGAGAAGGTTTCATGATAGTCCAACCCTTTTTGTTGGCTATATCTTTGGCCACTAACCTTGCTTTGAACCTCTCCACTTCACCATTGGCAAGATATTTGATTTTGTATATCCACTTGGAACCAACAGTATTCTTCCCTTTAGGTAGATCAATAATGACCCATGTGTTGTTAGCTTCCAAGGCTTGAACCTCTGATTTCATAGCTTCCACCCACCTTTCATCTTTTACAACCTATTTATAATGCTGAGGCTCAGTTAAAGTGGAGAATTTAGATAAATAACATTGATAAGTAGGACTCAGATTTTTATAAGACAAGCTGTTGGCTAATGGATATTTGCATCTCTAATTTCTAGAAGTATCAACATAATCATGCATCCACACTGGTGGTTTGCTTGTTCTTGCAGGTCTACTGGAAGAGGGTTGAGGCAGGGAACAATTATCTTGACATGTTTCTTCATGAGTGGTGCCAGGTGAAGCTGCACCAGGAACTTCAGCATCAGAAATGTCATCCTCCTCAATTGGAGCTCCTTCAGTAACACTCTCAGTATTTGTTTCATGAAATATTTCTTCATCTGTGGGAATCAAAAAGTCAGTAATATTTTCTCCAGATGTGGAAGCTTGTGTGTTTTGTGCTGGTGAGGAAGCAAAAGAAAATATATCTTTATGAAACACAACATCTCTACTGACTAATAGTTTCTTTGAGGTGATATCCAGCAGTAAATACCCCTTCTGAGATTTTGAATATCCCACCAAGACTGCAGGTTTGGCCCTTTCTGTGAACTTATCACCTCTTGGGAGGATAGTGACATAACACAAACATCCAAATACCCTGACAACTTGGGATCCTTGAAAAACATTAACTGAAATGGGCTCTTACCACTTAGAATAAAAGATGGTAACCTATTCATTAGATACATTAGATATACTGCAACCTTTACACATAGTCCCTAATACTTAATGGGCAAGTTAGACTGAAACTTGAGGGCTCTAGCTATTTTTAATATGTGTCTATGCTTCCTCTCCATAACTTTATTCTATTGAGGAGTATGAGGATAGCTGGTCTGATGTAGTATGCCCAGGGACTGGAACAATGTCTTACATTGAGAGTAGATAAATTTAGTGCCATTATCAGATCTAATGGTTTTTACCATTATGCCAAACTGAGTTTTAATCATGGAAACAAATTTCTTAATAGCCACTATGGCATCAGACTTTAACTGCAACAGGTGCACCTAAGTGTATCTATTATGGTCATCTACCATAGTCAAGAAGTAATACTTATTGTCAAAAGTAGAAGTTTTATATGGACCCCACAAATTCATGTGTACAAGCTCAAAACATGTAGAGCATCTAGTAGTACTTAAAGGAAATAACAATCTTGTCTGTTTAGCTAGTGGACACACAGAACATTTATTCAACATGTTTGCATCACTAGGATTCTTCATAATGTCTAAACACTTGAGAACCTGAGCAACAGGGTATCCAAGTCTTTGGTGCCATAAGATGTAACTGGAAGTGGAGACTTCTGCAATAAATCTGCTGGCTTCTGATCTTGACTGACTAGCACCTTTAAGAACATATAGTCCACCATCTTGTCTACCAATCCCGTTTACCTTGCCATTAAAGAGGTCCTGAAAGATACAAAAATCAGGATAAAAGGATACAAAACATAAAAGTTCTTTGGTTATCTTGGCAACAGACAATAAATTGAGTTTGAAGTCTGGAACATGTAGAACATCTTTGATCACATCATCTGCAAAGATGTGAGCTTCTCCTGTGTGTGAGATTGTAACTTCATCACCTGTTGGAAGGTGCAACTTATCCACATGCTTGGAGTCTAATCTGGTACCTCCTTTGAACAAGTGTCTATGTGCAAACACATGATGTGTAGCACTTGAGTCTACAATCTAACTGTCAGAACATGCTTTAGACAAGAAATAAGTAGTAATACCTATCGTATTGACTTGTTTCATATCTGTTGTGTCTTTGTTCAGCATAGTTATAATCTGAGTGTACTCTTCCTCAGTGAATGTGTAAGGCTTGGCCTTTGGTGTGGGAGTTACTTCATGACTAGAACTATCAGCATCAACTTGACCAGCTACCATAGTTGAAGCCTGAGAAATAGACCTGTGATCAGTGTTTACAAAGTTGTTACTGCCAGTATACTATGATCTGAAATTAGAGTTCTAGCTTTGTTTCTTCCTGTTCTTCCAGTCATTTGGATACCCTACCAACTTATAGCAAGTTTCCTTGGTATGACCCAATAGATGGCAATAATCACACTTTCTGCCTTTATAGTTAGAGTTGCTTTGTCCAAAAACATAATTTCGATTCACTTGCATAGCACGTGGTTCTGATCTATCATTCACAGTCATCATACATGCTGAATATTGGATTTCATCCTCTATGAGCATAGCATAAACTTGATTGAGAGTAGGAGTCACTCTTTTGAGCAATATCTGTCTTCTAGCTTGGTCATAGGACTCATTCAGGTCGCTTAAAAACTATAAAAGTCTAAGTTGACACATATGATCTGAGTACTCTCTAGATGTAGGACAAGCACAACTAGGATTTGGCACTAGTACATCATACTCACTCCATAAACTCTTCAATTTGGTAAAATAGGCTGAGATTGAATCTGTATCTTGAGAGTGCATATTAATTTCGCGATGCAACTGGTATATACGCATACGATTCACCTTGTCATACCTCTCATTCAAATCCTCCCAAACTGCACAAGCATTCCTGGCATAAACAATGCCAGATAACAGACTCTCACTCACAGTGTTCATAATCCAGGAAAGTTCCCACTGCTCATGAAGCTCCTCTCTATATGATTCCTTGTTGCAGGCACCAGTGACAAATCCAAAATTCCTCTTTCCTAAGAGAGCAATACGCATCGATCGACTCCATAAACTATAATTTTTTGAACCAGTTAACTTGATTGAAACAAATACAACACTGGAGCTCTCAGATGTACCAATGAAAAGTGGATCACTTTGATCGATTTTAGGTGCCATGATTGATAGAATGCAACTGTAATATAGGTCGAAATTGCGAAAAAGAGCTGAAGACAGAGATCCAAAATGCGCAGAAAACTTAGTGAAATGTGATCGAAAACACACACTTAATGTAGAACTCGTGGCTTTGATACCATGTGAAAACACTTGCTAAGACTCCATTGATGGAGCTAAGAAGAGGAGAAACATAAAAAATTATAATTGCTTCAAAACTTATGTGTTACAATCAGATTGTTGTGCCTTATATAGGCAACAAAATATCTAATAGCTATCTTTCTTCTAGAACACTCTATTTGACAGCTCATTGCCACTCACTAATCATTGTCTAACAACCTCTAACAACTTATATAGCTAACTCAGCAGTATGCTACTAACTAGTTGAATGTGTACTCCTATCAGTATTACACATCAGTGGAACAGATAGTCGTGTATGTTCCAAAACACCTTCTCTAAATCTTGTTGATATAGAGTTGCTTCATCCACCAAGCTGTATTTATTTTAATAGTGGATGCATGATTATAGCTGACCATAAACTCCTTTCGGTCCCAAATATTAGTTGTTTTGACAAAGTAAATTTGCTCCAAGAAAATAAGAAGTCATTTACTTTCGATTATCTTCCAAGTTTATCATCAACATTTCAATTTAATTATTGGAGTATTAATCAAGTGAGACGTTGAAGAGAGATAAAGGTTAGTCTAACAACTAGTTTTATGAGTAAGGTTATTATAGTATTTATTTTTAAAGAGCCTGCCAAAATTGTCAAAGGCAGATAATATGAATCAAATATAAATGAAGAGCATGGCCTGTTGTAAGATTAGATTCTTTTTATGTGATTTGACATATTCTCTTCCAAAAGATCCAAATGCCTGTTTGGCCCACTAATCACTATCAAACTTTTTTCTATAATCCTCTTTTAGAAAGCATTTGTTGCACATGACAAATAATTCAAAAATTATAGTTGTCATATAATTGGTACATTCATTCTCCTAGTTATTTGATCATATTACATGCTAATTGCTTATATAAGAAATTGAATATTCAACAATCAAATTTCCACTTTAATGCAACAGATGTTGGTTCTTACTTTTACCACCACAAATCGTGGATTCAGTCAAAAATAATAGTAGAAAATTTTCATAAATACTTATACTTTGGACCATAATTACCATCACTATAAAGAGTATATTAAATGCCTGAAGTTTACTTTTCAACTAATTATTGCATTTAATTTCATGTGACGTGCGATGAGATTCTTTCACTTTTAATTATCATCAAACCTCTTCCACACAACCACATAATTCATCTTACAATTACCATCATCGATCATCACTTTGTTAACTACTGTTGCTAGTTGTTGTTGAGGATTATGTTTCATTATGCTATTTTACTGCTCCATTCATTCATTTTTTGTTTTATTAATTCACTGCAGCACTACTGAACTGACTAGCCAGATAAGTTTGTCGCTCAGTTAGTTAGATGAGTTGGCTGATTGATAATTAGTAGGTTATTAGTGGAGTTTGAGTGTGTAATGAGCTGGCACACAAGAATGTTCTAGAACAAGTTAGCTATTCCTACAACTCAATCTATAAAAGGCTGAATATGCTCCTCATTGTAAAGACTAGAAGCAGTTATAAAATTCTCTATTGTTCTTCCTCTTCTTTCTTCTAAGCTCCATTGATAGAGTCCTAGCTGATTGAGATAGTTTTCACATGGTATTAGAGCTATCGATACTGGTTGCTTCTAGGCTGCATTTTAAGTTGCATAGAAGGTCTCTAGCTAGTTACTCGTAGCAAAATTGCAGTAGCTAATGGCACTCAAAATTGATCAAAATGATCCTCTATTCATTGGATCCTTAGATGTTACTAGTGCTGTATTGATCCTAATAAAATTGACTGGACGTGAGAATTATGGCGTATGTAGAGAAGATCTGCATGAGCAATGGGAGACATCCAATGCCATTGTTCTATCATAGTTAATGAACACAATTAGTGAAGAACTTCTTAATGGGATAGTATATGCTATGAATGCCTCTGAAATTTGGGCTGATTTGAAAGAGCGATTTAACAAGGTCAATTGACTGAGAGTGTATCAATTGCATAGGGAAATTACCATGCTTTCACAAGGTATTGATTTTGTATATCACTACTACACAAAATTGAAAACCTTGTAGAATGAATATGATGCTGTCACACCCTCACCTAGCTGTGATTGTCCTCGATCGAGAGACTACGTGGATCACTTGTCATAAATGAGACTGATACAGTTCTTAAGTGGCTTGAATGATCTCTATGATCAAGCACGACGACAAATTCTCCTAAAAGAAACTACTCCTGCACTCAACCAAGCATATGCAATGCTAATTGAGGATGAGATCCAACACTCCACATGTATAGCTACGATGGTTGGGAAATCAGATCAACTTACTATGAGTGTCAATAGGAATTAAGGAAAAGAGTATTACAAAGGGAAAAAATATGAATTTTTCAATTTTACTGGCCATACCAAAGAAAACTGCTATTTGTTGATAGGTTATTCAGTGGATTGGAAATTGAGAAAGAAATCTGGTGGTAATGGTGCTTTTAGGAACTCTAATTTTAGAAGCAATACCTGGCATATGTATGGTAATCATGGAAATACTGGTCAAGAAGGAAACTCTGCAGCAAACAATATCTCTAGTGGATCCTGTGATCAAATTCAAGTTGTATCAACTAGCCAATCATCCACAAGCCATGAAGGAAACATTGCTGCTATGGCAAAGGGATAAGCCATCTCTGAAGAAGAATACAAACAAATTCTTAATATGCTTTACAAGGATATTTCAGAGACTAAGAAGATTAACATGACAGGTATTACCACTTGTTTAATGTCACATACGACATTTCCAAAAGACTAGATAATAGATTCTTGTGCTTCTCACCACATAACATCCAGTAAGTGCGGACATTCATTACCTGACTAAACCACAGAAGGATCAAGTTCATTTACCTACAGAAGATAAAGTAAAAGTAACTCATACTGTTACAATAGATATTTTCTTAGATTCAATAGTGGAAAATGTTCTATTAGTCCCAAATTTCAAATTCAATTTGTTATATGTTTCCAAAGTCACAAGAGAACTCACTTGTTTTATTTCCTTTTACCCTGACTTTTGTGTCTTTTAAGACGTATTGAGTGGCAAGGTGAAAGGGATTGGTAAGAAACATGGTGGATTATACATCTTCAAAATTGAGACTATGCAAAGGCATCTAGGCAAAGACAACAATAACTCAAAAAGATTAATTACTCTAACCGTGATAATACCCGATGTCATGTTATGGAATTCCATGCTGGGACATCCTTCTTCTCAAGATTTAAAACATCTGAAGTTGATGGAATGCAACAATGATAGTGAGATTCTAAATAACTATCTTGTTTGTCCATTAGCTAAACAAACTAGACTCTCTTTCCTATCTAGTAATTCTAGAGCATCTGCATTGTTTGAGATAGTTCACATAGATCTTCGGGGACCATATAAGACCCCTACTATTGATAAGAAATATTATTTTATTATAATTATAGATGATCATAGTAGGTTTGTATGGGTTTATTTATTGTAGTTAAAGTCTGAAACTATTGTTACCAAGAGTAGAATGATATAGTAGAAAGGAAACATAGTCACATATTAGAGATTGCTAGAGCCATTAGATTTCAATCAAAGCTGCCTAGTAACTTCTAGGGATTTTGTGTTCAAGCTTCAATATACTTGATGAATTGACTACCATCATATGCTTTAGCCAATAAGACTCCATATGAACTATTATATTGCAAGGGGCCCATGCTGGCACATTTAAGGGTCATAGGATGCCTTTGTCATGCCTCATGCTTACCAAAAGGTGATAAATTTTCAGCCAAAGCTGTTCCTGCTACGTTGTTAGGATTCTTAGAGCTACAAAAAGGTTATATAGTGTGGGACATTTCCATAAGCAAGATCTTTGTGTCCTGGGATGTGTCCTTTAGAGAAGATATTTTTCCTTTTGCTGATGCTCATATTGGAAGTTCTTTCTAACCATTAGTTTCACCCAGTTCTCCTTTGGAAATAGTGCATGATTCATGTCTAGCTGATGCCTTAAATAATAAAGGTGCAATTGACTGCACACTTAAACCTTGCATATCTTTACCACCGGATGAGACACCATCAGATTAAGCATCTCATACTATTCTTCCATCACATGCTGCAGAGATTTTTCCTCTTAGAAAAACTAGTAGAGTAACCAAACAACCATCCTGGTTGAAAGGCTTCTCTACTATCATAAGGCCTCAGACTAGTACTAGATATCCTATGTCAAACTACCTCTCATATGATCATGTCAACCCTTATCAGTACTATGTGGCTAAGTTTACTCATCATCTAGAGACTAGGACTTTTAAGACAGCTACAAAGGATGATAGAAGGATTGCTGCTATGAAGCAAGAGATCCATGCTCTTGAGGATAATCAAACCTAAAAGGTGATTGATTGGCCACTTGGAAAACATAAAGCTGGATCTAAATGGGTGTATAAGGTCAAATACCAAGAAAATAGTATGGTATAAAGATACAAGACAAGGTTGGTAGCAAAAGGTTATAGTTAGTTGAAAGGCTTGGATTATCATGATCCATTTTCCCCGGTTGCCAAAATGGTTATAGTACGATGTGTCATTGCTTTAGCTGCCTCCTAAGGATGGAACATGTTTCAAATGGCTATATACAATGCTTTTCTTTAATGTGATATAGATGAAGAAGTATATATGGATTTACCTGATGGTTTTAAGAAACTAGGGAAAACTGAGAAGACTAAAGTCTGCAATTACACAAATCCTTATATGATCTTAAGCAAGCTTCCATGCAATGGAACATTAAGCTGACTTCTGCCTTGTTAGATACTGGTTTCTCTCAAAGTGCACATGATTATTCTCTCTTTACTTTTAAGAAAGCTGAAGACATAGTGGTTGTACTAGTGTATGTTGATGATTTTCTCATCACAGGGAGCAATGGCCAGTTAATTGACGAATCTAAGAAATCTCTACATTAGAGGTTCAAACTGAAAGATCTAAGCCATCTCAAGTACTTCTTGGGAATTGAGGTGTTGATATCAAGTTTAGGTGCTATACTAAATTAGAGAAAGTATATTCTAGAGTTGATTCATGGTACAGGCCTTAGTGGTACCAAGCCTAATCCTACTCCTTTGGAATCTAACTTGAGGTTGACCTCAGTAGAGTATAACAAGGTAAATGATGTTATTGGAGATCGGTGACACACTAAACTTACTCCATAAGTTATGGAAAAGGCGATCATTGTCAAATATAATAATTCAATATGAGTTGGGGTCAAATCCTCGAGGAGTGAATCTAGTATTCAAATTCTATGGGTGTTAAAAGCATCTAAGTTTATACCCATCATATAAACTAAATGAAATACATGAATTAAAATTTGGGGGGGGGGGGGGGGGATGTATGGTTTGGAAAAATTATTTTAACAAAAACTACTCAAATTACCAATTGGGAGCAACAAATGTAGATAAGATTTCAATAGGAGAATGGTCTTGGGATTATGTTTTCTTAGGGGAAAATAGTGCGTGGGTTCATGATAATCAAATACAACTTCTAGTTAATAACTAGATGGGTAGGCTAGATTAGGGGTTTTGATGCTAGCTTTTCAACCAAACACAAAAGATATCACTTATGGACCCTTTCGGATACCTCATGAATGTGGTAAAAAAATCTACCCAATACCTCAATTGGGAATCCCTATTTCGAGGAAGATGCCCGAGACATAACAAATTCATAATCCACACTTATTTCTAAGACAATAAAAATGAACAAGCTAATATCTAATTTATTGTTCACAAATACTATTCACTCACATCCCTCTTACAAGGATGATGTGCAATTTGGAGAAATTGGGGCTTTCACCCATAAATCCCAATTTAGCAATCAAATATTTGTGAACTCCACCATCATCAACTATGAATTTACACTAATAATCAAAACCCACACACATTTGTACCCTATTCAAACATAATCCCAAGATAGAATATTAGCTACTCATGGAAATAGGAAAAAGAGCATTACCCAAATTGACATTCATTTCCTCAATTGAAAATAAAGCAAAAGTAATCCCAAAATTCCAAGCTCCAATTACAACTAAAAATATTTTTTTTGGAAGATTAAATCTAATTGTTCTTCTCATACTAATTGGAAGTTTTCTCTCTATTTTTCTTTCAAAGGTTGTTGGAAGATATTGCCAAAGTGAAAGGGTTTGCTCTTTTGAGAGATTGGAACCAGCTGTGGAAAATTATCAATCTGCCCCTGGGCTGATTTACACCTCATTACGATCGTTGGTGCATTGATCACGATCGCGGCTCCTGCAGCCGCGGAGAACCTATTGCGATCGCCAACTTTGACTGATTTGGATTGGCCGCGTTGCGAGCCTCAGACCGCGATCGCAGTAACTGAGGGTCAATTTCTGCTTCTGCTTTTCTAGATTTTGCACTACTTCTTCCTTTTTTGATATGTTTTTAGGATATTTCACTTCTTTGCTTCTCATCACCTGTATGCCTACAAAACATGGGAATTAGCGCATTCAAATGACAAATTTGTATCATTAACACCAGTAACTCATAGCAGTATGCATGGATTTGGGCATCAATGAGTGGTAAATAAGCGATCACGGTAACTGAGGGTCAGTTCCTACTCCTGTTTTTCCATCTTTTGCACTACTTCTTCCCTTTTTGATATGTTTTTAGCTCATTTTACTTCTTTGCTTCTCATCACCTGTATGCCTGAAAAACATGGGAATTAGCACTTCAAATGATAAATTTGTATCATTAATACCATTAACTCATAGTAATGTGCACAAATTTGGGCATCAATGAGTGGTAAATTAACCACTCATCAACACCCCCAGCTTAAAACTTTGCTTGTCCTCAAGTAACACTACTTCTTATTCAATGAGACTATGCAATTGTAAGCCCATTTATACAATCAAATGATCACAGTGACTTTGAACTTGATCAACACCAACAACTAGCTCTCAAACATGGGTAAAGCTATTCTCACAATTCCCCTCAACATGAAACACAACCTCAAAGATGCAAAAGACTTTAAATAACAATAATTCAACAATTTCTAGCTCTATAGAAGTGACTCTCTATCGATAGCAACTTCACTATGCTCATTTTGCCTTATTTTTTGGAAGATGATAATTTCACCCACCTCAATTGGTCTACATGCCTCCCAATGAGAAGAAAATCGTACACGCCAAATTATCTATTATACAACAAGAGATTTTAGTGCAAAGCACTCTCTCACAAAAATCTCTCAATGCTAACAAGTGCCATATCATAGGCTTTCTCTTATTTTCAATCGCCACTACTATGAATACACTTGGTTGGAGATCTTATAGGGCTTTTAAAGCTTGTAATGTAGGTTCAGGAAGGGGTATGATATCATTTAGGAACAAAGTGACTATACCCTCCTTGAACATCTACATCAAACTATTCAACCCAACTTTTGACCATGGATAACTTCATTTGTTTCCAAAATTCACACATGACTACTTTTGCTACCTTGATTTACCTATCTCATTGAAAGCATTCTCTTTTTAGCTATTTCTTTTTGATATCTATGCTATTCCTTCTTTTGATGATTCCTTTATTTTTAACTTTTTCCATTTCTTTCTGTGCTTAGCATCATATGCATCCACTTATATTATCATGGACCAAGGTCATCTCCTTTAAACTTACCACCCAACTTAGGTATTTGGACTCAAGTTTCATTTTTCAAGTTCAAGGAGGGTAAGGATCAAAAGAGGGATCAATTTCAAAATGATCAAGACTTGTAATGTGATTTCCAAAGAAAGGATTGAAGGTTCAAAATGGGTAACTAAGGATACTATTCTATGTACGGGTAGACTATTTAGGCTAAAGTGGGTTCCTATGTTCACAAAGAAGGCCCAAGATCATTTCACCAACCAAGCATAATAAAAAATAGCCTTGAGAGACTAACGGGGCAAGTTCTAGATGATACAAGTATGCATGAGAGTCATACAATTACACTCACCGTACATGGCATGTAAACTTTTCAAGAAGGCTCAATTGCATTTCCTTCTAGATATAAAAAAGGGACTATTTACCAAATACACAAGATAAAGACTTCGCAGTCACAAAAAGAGGTAAAGTATTGTTACAAAATTATTCATGTCCATGCCCTTGGTTTTCAAAATTTTTTTTTGGACGGAGGGGGGTGTTTGCTTCGCATTTACACCACACCAAATTTGCTATTGGTGGCACCAAACTAAGCCACCGTCTTATATTTTTGATCTCCTGAGGGCAAACCATATGACTACTCAGACTTCACCATATGTATAAGGGCGATCCAAAAACTCCAATGCCATCGGTACTTAGACTTCCCCTACATATATGGATCAAAACCCAATCACGATGATTTTCCCTTAAGAATGTCGCACTCAATCCATCATCGGGAAGGGCTCATCCAAAATCAATCAAAAGAGACACAAAAATCCTTATGCTTGTTGTGAGACTTTTAGATTACGATGCCCAGACATCGACATAACTCCAACACCCCCAACTTAAGGAGTTAAAGTTCCCTCACTACAACATATAAAAGAATTACAAGGATTAAAAAGGGATCCCTTAAGCAACAACACACATTTCTTTGGACTATCGTGATCGCGATAGGATGTACCACGATCTCAAACCTCAGACCGTGATCACAGTAACTGATTGTCATGACCTAATTCATGAGTCGTGATGACACCTACTAAACCCACCAATAGGTAATCCAATACCATAAACCAGAGCTAAGGCAATGGGTTACTCTAGTAGAAACTCCCAATAAGGGCCATACTAGATTCACACAATAATAAAAAACAATGTTTCACAATAGACAATCGACTATGGATACCAATCCCATGACTTTATTGTCATGACCTGAGATGAGGCCCTGGCAGCGAAGAGTATCCCAAACCCAAAGGCTCAAGAGACTCCTTAGCATTCTACCATAAGCATAATCTATAGATAAATCAAAGTACGAAAGATATAATGAAAATTCAATGAAAATTTATAATACAAGATGTGTCAACAAAATATGATAATACAATACTTAACTTCCATCTACAAGCCTCTATTGAATTACTAGTCACTCTAGACTGGGACAAGGCCCCCAAAAGGACCATAAGACAACTAAACTAACATAATAATAGAATGCCTTTAGAAGCAAGGGAGGCTCACCAATGCTGGAGTTTAGGAAGTAATCTACTACTGAGTTAGACCCTGTAAATCTGCCTCAGAACCTACATTATGAGACAATGTAGCCGCCACAAAGGACGGTCAATACCTGAAATGTATTGGTACACAGAACTAACCAAAAGCAACATGTATTCTATATAAAATAGTTGAGAGCATTTAGAAAACAATTTAACATAGTATATACATAAAACACATGGGCATAATTTGATAAATTTCAAAACATTTTATTGTAATCATGACTCAACTCTTTGCTTTACTTCTGAGCTAGATG
>NC_061121.1:220692592-220714050 GCF_002878395.1 Capsicum annuum | reverse complement strand
CTAGATAGAGTTCTTGAACAATTTGGATGAATGAAGGTGTATTTTGGTGTCTTTGGGAACTGAATTTCGTGTTTATGGCTAAATAAGGGTGAAAAAGGACCATTTTATCCCAAAAACGGAGTGTTTAAGTCACCTGGAACCATTACATAGGCGGTGCCTATGCTATCGCCTATGTTTACATAGGCGCCGCCTATGCTATTGCCTACTACTTTGAAAGGCCATAACTTCTTGCTCGGGTGTCAAATTTTAGAAAAATTGGTATCGTTGGAAAGCTAACTCAAAGACCTATCATTTGACACATAGGCCCTCTAATTCGACATATATAGAGAGTTATGATCGATGGAAGCTAAGACAAATTACAACATCCACTAAAACTTAATCGATCGAAATAGTTTCAACTCGTTCTTAAGTTGAAGGACCTCTAGGGTCTAAATTCAAGCTTGAATGGATTCACATACTATGAAAATAATTAACATGCCATATTGTCCTAGGATTTATGGCTTCGGGATTATCAATGCATCGAAATCATGGTTTTTTATTCTAGCCCAAATTGTGGGGTGTTACAGCTAAGATAATGAATTTCAACATGGGGAAGGGAATTTCACAATCATATTCATAAATCACTTTTCAAACTCAAATCATGTATGCACAAGTTTATAAATCAAGTTTATAGAAAAATCCTATGACAAATACATACTTTCATCAAATTGGGTTCATGAGGTATGCTCTCGCCCCAAATCTGGTACTCAGAATGTTACACGGTGCTCATAACCCCAAAGGACCACACCCATGAACGATATCTGTAATTGACCACTTAATAATATACTGTTAATATACAGAATATAAGCTGTAAGGCGATAAGATTCAAAACTGAACTAATACTGAATATAAAACAATGTTTGTAATTGGGTATAACAATACCCAAAACTGAAATAGACTGCCTGAAATATGCTGTAGTCTGAAAGCCTCTAAACTATTTGAAAACTGTAGAGTTGATGGGACGTCCCCAACTAACTCTGAACTACTAAAATAATAAAGTAATATAATAATTATGCTATCCTCGAATAATGAGGACTCACTATTAGTTTGGTTGCTGAATGTCTAATCTACTAAGGATGCTCGAAAACTTATGCTTTTAAACCTATGGTATAATACATCATAGCGCAAATGCGTCAGTATGTTGAATGTACTAGTATGCAAGTGAGGTAGGCTAAATGCAATGGTTTATATGAATGAACAATACTAACTGACTAAATAACATGAATGTGAGAATTCATGTATGAATATGTAACTTTAACTAAGATCATGATAACACTGACTCATGAATTCTGATAACGTGGATTTATTGATATCTGAGTACTAATACTGGGATACTGAATAACTGAGTCTATTGAGTACTAAGGAATTGATGTCATATTATTGATAAAGGAATGCATGTTTCTGACAATTCTAATTATGAAGAACTGGTCTGATTGACTGTATCTAACAGTCCTGAAACTAAATACTAATAACATGAATTTTGTATAATTAATATACTAATAACTGGGTGACTGTGTCTAACAGTCCTAATTCTGATGGAACTAGCTGAGTTTCGTACTGTGCTGAGCGACTGTATCTAACAGTCCTGATTTCTATAGAACTGGACTGAGTTCTATTCTGAAGACTGAATCTAAAACTGAAATTGTGGGAAGTAGTCATCTAACCGAGATTCCCCTAGTAATCTATTATAGATAGTTGGGGTCCAATCTGTAACCCCAATTGGAAGGGTGTCAATACTGCGCCATTGGTATGGACAAGCTACGGGTGATCCCTCATATAGCAGGTACTCAAAGGAGAATGGTAGGACCCTCATCTAACAGTGTTTATCCACCTCATCAACCCCCATCTATCAGTGTTGATTTCTTAAACTATGCTGGCTATATAGTTCTGGAATGCAAGGATTGCTTCTAAGGATTACACCCTAACTGTCAGTGTGTGTCCCTGTCCTTGGGTTCACTTGGTGCTAAATCCTACTCCCATCTGAATAGACACTGAACATGATTAACTGAACTGAGTTCATTAAGTTCCGTTGACTGACAGAATACTATTGAAATCTAATAACTGACTGAGATTATTGAGATTACTTGAGATTACTGAGTAAGACTGGACTGATACTGAGTTTACTGAGTTTTTCTGAGTTATGTGACTGACTGAATTCTACTGATCATGGCTTGACTGAGAGTATCTTAAAAACAAGACACTGGCTTTAGGCACACAACTAAATTATCGGGTAGAAGTACCCCCAATACTCGATAGCATGAAACTGACAGGACATGAAGCTTCTTGAACACATGACCAATATCAACAATTCATAATACATCAATTTGGGGATTTCATGAAACACAAGGTTATCATAGTCTTGTACATGAATGTAATTACATATAAACCTGTCATACTTTCATCAACCTATTCTCATGGACATTCACTCAACCAGTCATAATGCACACAATATCATGGAAGTCATTCTTGGTCATAGTGTAAAGCATATATTTATCAATTGGGTCACAATTAAGCTATAATTCATAATTTTTATTCTCTTAGGAATTTTATCAAACACCTAGGATGCATGACTCAGGGCATAAGCATGACCATCAAATTAATACAACAAAACTCCATATTTCAACTCAATTTCACATGTTTCAAACCACATACTATCATAGGTTCATGAACAACACATAAAGATTCCTACTTGGGAATCATACAACCATAATCACATGAACATAATCAACCCACAATAAAATATTCATAATACAAGATTTAAAACTTGATTCTTGGGCTTCATGGATGAAAGAAATCCATGAATGAACACTGTTCATACCTTAGTTCTTGATTCTACAAAGATTGACGGAGAGATTCTTGAATTTGAGCTTGATTTCTTGAGCTAGGGTTTCTTGGCTTGAGAGAGAATAATTTTGTTCTTGAGATAAAGTGAGGAAAAGTGATATAATAAGGTTTTTAGGGCATAATTTCGTGGTTAAAGGTTGGTATGGGTCATGGAAAAAGACCCAATTGCCCTTAGAAGGTTTTTATTTTTCATCACTGAAAACCTAATTTAGACACCTGGTGCAACGCAGTGCTATCGCGTTGCCACTTTGTTTGCAACCTGGAAGTTTAGCGCGATGCGGTGTAGTCGCGGAGTCTTACTGGAGAAAGGACAATTCTGAATTTGAGCCTTGGCGTGATGTTCCATAATCATGGAGGCCCACTGAATGTTAACGATTGCCATTGTGGACTGCTCTGCGACATGTTGATGGCTTAAGTGGCACACTGTCTTACTAAAATGGCTCTAACTCTTCACCCGGGTGTTGAATTTGGGCGAATTTTATATCGATGAAAAGCTTATTCAATTTTCCACATGAAAATATTGAAAATACCACATGTATAAAAGTGGATTTATTTTTAAAACAAGTCTTTGACATCTTTGAAATGAATTTAAGCTAGGTAGAAGTACCGGGTACTACAGCTCTTAAAACAATTTCTGAAAACTCATTGCATATACATACATATATATATATATATATACATACATATATATATATATATATATAGCTTTAAAGCTTGTTAAAATTGTATAACCTATGCCCATGATATTTAGGGTAGTCCCACGTACCTTTTTGATAAAAATGAATTTGAATTAGTTTGAAATCTAGCCTTAAAAGTATGAGCCTTGGAGGAAACCCTAATCTTTCTTTCTCTTGAGAGTGGAGAGCATTATGAGATATTTAAAACTAATTAAATATCGGTAATAATGCTTATTGTATGATTTAAGTTGTGGGAGGTTAGGGTTTGAGGTGAGGAAAATGCCAAAATACCCTTAAGGAACTGAATAAAATTGCTGGCATTTCTTTAGTTGACGACATGGTTGATGGATTGTCAACTAGTTGATAGCTTGTCAACTTAGTTGTCAACTTCTCTTCATGTTCTGGCTATGGTTGACGACTTGGTTGATGGATTGTCAACTAGTTGACAGATTGTCAACCTAGTCTTCAACTTCTTCAGTGATACTGGTTAAGGTTAATTACTTGGTTGATGGCTTGTCAACTAGTTGACACCTTGTCAACCTAATCGTCACCTTGATGATTGATGGACATGTAGAGGTAAAATGGGCATAACTTTCTACTTTGATATCGGATTAAGGTGAAACCAATTGTATTGGAAATAAGACTCAAAGATCTTTCATTTGGTATATAATGAGACATATAACTCATTATATACTAGGAGTAAGGGTCGTTTGAAGTTGACCCAATATATACTAGGAGTAATTGTCGTTTGAAGTTGACCCAAGTTGAAATATTGACTAAAACATAATTGATAGAAACGTTCTCAACTCATCTTTGAGTTAGGAGATTTTTGTGACCTAGCTTCATATTTAAAAGTTTTCCCACACTATAAAATTGATTATCACACATATATTAATAAGGAATCATTGGGTTAGGGTCTATATACGTAGGAATGACTGTTTGAATTTCAACCCAAAAATGCGGGTTGTTACACTGGTAATGTCAGTATAAGAGCATCTAAGTTTGACAATACAACTCAAGTCTAAATATTCTTCTACATTCTTCTTGAATACAAAAGACTGAATAAAGATGGGACGAAAATGGGTGACTTGATGCTCCAAGAGCTCACCCTATCTCCAAAGGATCAACACTGCACGATCTCAACTCAATGATAGTAACTAGTACTCGGGTCTGCACCAAAAAGGTACAGAAGTGTAGTATGAGTACCAAAATAATAGGTACTCAGCAGGCATTCTCAACTGACTGAGCTAAATTATGATATGAAGTAAGACAATATCTCGAAGTCAAAGTACAGAATCAAAACTGAATTGTCTTCATCATCACTGTATATAACCAATAATCAAACTAGAACAATACTATGCCATATCTCTTCATCATGCACCAATACCATTATATATAAGAAGTAAATTATCCCAAACATAATGCATCACTAATACAATCACAATCGCAATAAGACCAAGATGATAAACAACCATCCATTAAAGCATAAGTAAAAAACACACCACGTCATCCCATACAATCGGAGAGTACATTAAAGAATCAACCATTACGGTAATTAAGCACATAATCAACTTCTCGTTATCCATGTTTTACCACCTTTTGTGTAAACGATCATTATCCAAGTTCATGATTATCATTCATTACCACAGTCGAAATAGACATATCAAGTACTTATAATTATAGTCATATAGACAATTAGACATCTAAATCATAAATATATTAACTAACCAACACTTATTATTAAACTATAGTTTGCTAGTTATC
The DNA here is from genome assembly GCF_002878395.1 of Capsicum annuum. Lineage (NCBI taxonomy): Eukaryota > Viridiplantae > Streptophyta > Magnoliopsida > Solanales > Solanaceae > Capsicum > Capsicum annuum. Next base: position 220,708,726 of record NC_061121.1, on the reverse strand, counting down.
ATAAGGCCTCCAATCATTAGCCTAACCAATTCCTTATATACTCCTTCTTTATGAAATAGCAAGTAGTTATCACTAAATAGCCAACATCCATATCTAGTCAAGATGTACAACTAAACCATAATCACCGTTTAACCAAATCTCATTCCTAGTTATCTTAGGTGCACTAGTCATCATATAGGAAGAGGTTACATATCATCAAACACACTTATCTATCTATTAACCAACACCTTTTATTAGTTAGCGCCATAACTCTTCAAGTCCTCATTTAAGCAAACATCGATATTACATACTACGCATTAATATCATTAATCATCAACCATGCTAAGTATATTATCATCATTAGCCATTTTACAATCATAATTACTAGTTACCATAGTTTAACCAAGCAAGGTTCACCAACTAACATTCAAGGATTCTAGCCATCAAGTAATATAACCACTTTATATAGATGACTTGTTGTCACATAACCCATTTTACTAGGTGAAATTCCATAATTTAATGATTTATTCAAGTCAAATATATCCACCAGCTGAATGCTTAGCTCTACACATGATACACTTGCCAATTAGTCTTAACTCAATATTTGGCATATTCTACTTCTATTCACTAATTAGTACTAACAAAATCCACACCACTTAACAAGTGATTAATGGTAGAGAATTATAAATAAATTTTTAAGGAAAACATCATATCCCTAATGCACATACGAGTGTAGTCATAAAAGGGAAAAATCATAAATATACATATATATTTATATATGCTTACCATACATAGCATCACCATAACATCAATATATCCTACGGGTTTACTGGGCATCATTATAACATTAATATCTATTTTGGATTTTTTGGGCATCATCATAGCATCAATATATCCTTGGCCTTGTCGGGTGTAATACCACATGTTTTGAAGTCACTGTGCAACATGCGACTCATGCCCTTGAGTCGTATGCCTATCATATGAGTCGTATGTTCAACTTGTATCCATGATAGTGTGTGATGGGTGACTTTCTTTTAAGGTACAACTTAAACCTTGGAAGTTGTAAGATGATTATATGAATCATATGTGGTAAGTCATAACTAAGTCAGTGTGAGGTGAGATGAGTTATGTCCAGGTTATGATAGGATGAGTACTAGGCGTATGAAATATTATGAGTTGTAAGGTAGGACTCGTATGTTGATCGGTGTATGCCATTTGGATTCTTCCAAACTTATGAGCCAAGAGGCCAGTCATATCATCATCATACAAGCCGTATGGTCAACTCATATAGACTAGCAATGAATTCTATAATGATTCTAGTATACATTTATGCTTGGTCTTCTATTCTCAGTTTTACATGTTTATGCATCCATGTTCAGTTATCTTATGCATTTCGGTTAGTCCTTACCTCACGTACCAGTACATTCAAAGTACTAATCGTATACTCTTCTTTTGTGCTATGTTATCTTATAACATAGGTTCCAATACTCAATTTCTCAACCGTACTTAGGCAATCCAACACTATCCAGTAGCAGTAGTGATAAGTCCTTTTCTATCAAGGACATGACATATTTTATCATTATTTTAGTATCTATTTATGTTCAGTTAGTCAGAGTTAATTGGGAGTTTGTCCCATCAACTTCTCATGATTTCTAAAGGTTTTTAGATAGTTAGACAGTCAGATAGTCAATTAGTTTTCAATTTTACCAGTTGTTTCAGACAAATAGATATTCCTTCAATGTTAATCTATTCGGTTGTTTCGGATATGTTGGGTTATATTTCAATATTTATGATTATAGCATCTTATTAGTTTTATCATCTGCATATGTGGTTTTAGTATTATATATTTTAGTGCTCATAGAAGGTACCATATTATGGGTTAGCTTGTGGCCATTTGTGGCCGTAAGCACCATTGTCGCGACCAGAGAGTAGTCTCAGGTCATGACAAAACTTGGTATCAGAGCCTAAGGTTTTAAGGGTCCTAGGGTGTCTGAAAGCCACATTGAGTAGTGTCTTATACATGGATGTAAAACGTGCCACACTTATGGACAAGAGGCTATGAGATATTTTTTTGGAAAGTTTTCCTTTTTTCAGTATTCATGTCGTGAGAAAGAGTACTAGCTCTATTGAATTCCTTTTTCTTTCTTGTATTTTACCTTGTTTACTGACAATGCCTTCTAGAAGGAACAACGGAAGGAGGAACAGGGATCAACCTGCACCACCACCTATTTAGGAAGGTCTCCTGAACGATCATATTTCTCACACCAAGTTTAGGGCCATTTTCACAGCCTTAGACCATTTTGTAGTCGCTCAAAATAACGATCAGGCTATTTCCCCAACCAATCTAGTGGCAAATACAACTGTAGCTAAGATTCGAGATTTCACTCGGATGAATCCCCCTTCATTTTCTGGGTCCAAGTCTGAAGAAGATCTACAAGATTTTTGGATATGGTACAGAAAGTGACAAACATCATAGGTATCACTTTGAGTGAGAGTGTAGACTTAGCAGCGTATCAATTGCAAGGTGCAGCTCACACCTAGTTTAAGAAGCAAAAGAAAAACAGGGGTATGGAGGCAAAGCCTATAGAGTGGGAGGAGATTTTCATGGCTTTCTTAGACAGTTTCTTCCCACTAGAATTAAGAGAGGATAAGGTTTAGGAGTTCATAAACTTTAAGTAGGGTAGTATAAATTTGAAGGAGTACTCTCTCAAGTTTACTCAGTTGGCGAGATATACTCCTACTATGGTGGCTGACAATAGGTCCAAGATGAGTAAGTTCATATTTAGTATGTCTGATAGCGTGTTCAATGAATATAGAACCACCATGTTGATTAAAGATATGGACTTGTCTATACTTATGGTTCATGCTCAGCAGATTAAGAAGGAGAAGCTTAAAGAGAAAGAGAGAGAGAGAATAAGAGGGCCAAAATAGGTAGTTTTAATTTTTCTTAGCTAAGGTTGGAAGACGGTAACCAATCCTAGTTCTGCCAAAAATGTTTAGCCCTAGCTCTATCTTCAACCAATGCGCTAGTGCCTAAGTTCAGGTAGGATAGTCAGGATAGAGCACCAGGCTTTAAGTCCTGGCGTAATTTGAATAGTGGTAGAACCAATCCGCTCTACAGGAAGTGTGGTAAGAATCATCAGAGTAAGTGTAGAGCTAGATGTGATATGTATTTTAGGTATGGAAAACCAGGACACAAGATCAGGGATTGCCCCATAGGTATATGGAAGGGCGGGAATGATCGCCAACAGGGTCAGATAGACTCTTCAACAACACTAACAGGTCACTCAATTCAGCAGGGTGCCACTTCTAGTGCCACTAGTGGGCAACACCAAAATAAATTGTATTCCCTCCTAACCAGCCGATTCAGGAAAGCTCTTTGGATGTGGTTACGGGTTCATTACAAGTTTTCCATCTACATATTTATGTCTTGTTAGACCCCAAAGCGTCACTCTCTTTTATGACTCCTTATATAGCTATAGACTTTGGTGTTAGTCCCAAAACATTAGTATAGACTTTATCAATGTCTAACCTAGTGGGTAAGTCTATTCTAGCTAGATGGGTATACAAAAATTGCCCAATTACAGTGTCTCAAAAAGTTACTTTAGTTGATCTTGTAGAGTTAGAAATGACTGATTTTGATGTTATTCTCGATATGGATTGGCTCCACTCGTTTTATGCCTCAATCGACTTTAGAAATAGAATTGTTCAATTCTAGTTTCCTAATAAACTAATTATCAAATAGAAGGGCAGTACTTCAGTGCTTGATGGTCAGTTCGTTTCATACCTCAAGGCCAGAAAGATGATATCCAAGAGGTGTGTTTACCATATTGTTCGAGTTAAGGACTCAAATTCTGAAGCTCTAATTCTCGATTTAGTTTTTGTAGTATGATAATTTTTAGATATATTCCTAGAAGATCTTCTGGAGTTCCCACCAAACGGAAATCAACTTTGGAATAGATCTCCTTCTAGATACCTAGCTTATCTCTATTCCACCTTATAAAATGGATCTAGTTTAGCTTAAAGAATTAAAAGAATAGTTAAAAGATCTCTTTGATAAGGGTTTCATTAGGCCTAGCATTCGCTATGGGTTGCTCCAGTCCTTTTCATGCATCAGAAAGACGGTTCTCTTAAAATATTCATCAACTACCGTCAGTTGAACAAAGTCACAGTCAAGAATAAGTTTTCTCTCCCCAAAATTGATGACTTGTTCGACCAACTTTTGGGTGCAAGTTCTTTCTCTAAGATAGATCTCAAATCTGGCTATCATTAGATTAGAGTCAAAGAGTTTGACATTTTGAAGACAATCTTTAGGACTCGATATGGTCACTTTGAATTCCTGATTATGTCATTCAGACAAACAAATGCCCCTGCAGCTTTCATGGACTTGATAAATGGGGTGTTCAAGCAGTATTTGGACATGTTCGTCATAGTCTTCATTGATGATATCCTTGTCTATTCTTGTAGTGAGAGTGATCACGCAGACCATCTGAGAGTTATTTTGCAGACCCTTATAGATCATCAGTTATTTGCTAAGTTCAGTAACTGTGAATTTTGGTTGAGATTAGTAGCTTTCCTTGGTCATATAGTTTCTGGTGATGGCATTCGAGTTGACCCTCAAAAAATTTAAACTAGTGAGAAATTGGCCTAGACCCATCTCTCCTTTAGATATCAGGTGTTTCTTGGGTTTAGCTAGCTATTAGAGATGGTTTTTCAAAGGTTTTTATTCTATTGCTTCTCCCATCTATCGACTAACTCAAAAGAAAGTGAAATTTTAGTGGTCAGATTTTTATGAGAAGAGTTTTTAGGAGTTGAAAAATCGACTTACTTTTGCCCCAGTCTTGACTTTGTTAGATGGTTGAGATGGATTTGTAGTGTATTGTGATTCTTCTATAGTTGGTCTTGGCTATGTGTTAATTCAGAGAGGTAAGGTCATAGCCTATGTCATTAGAAAACTTAAACCCCATGAAAATTATTATCCAGCTTATTATCTTGAGTTGGTAGTTGTTCACTTTGCCTTAAAGATTTAGAGGCATTACCTATATGGGGTTCATGTTGATATGTACATGGATCACAAGAGTTTACAATATGTGTTCATGTAGAAAGACCTAAATCTTTACTAGAGAAGGTGGCTTAAATTATTGAAAGACTATGTATGAGTGTGTTGTACTATTTGAGAAAGGCCAATATAGTGGTGGATGCCCTTAGTAGATTGTCTATGGTTAGTGTTGCTCATGTTGAGGATGATAAGAAGGAGTTAGTCCATGGGGTTTATCATCTTGCTAGGTTAGGCGTTTGGTTAGTTGATTAGCTAAAGGTAGTATATGGGTTCAGAATGGTTCAAAATCTTTATTGGTTGCCGAAGTAAAAGAAAAGTAAGATAGGGATCCTAATTTGGTTACGTTAAAGAAGGCAGTTAGAGGTCAAGAGGTAGAGTCTTTCTCCCAAGGGGTAGATGGTGTGGTTTGTTGTCAAGGAAGACTATGTGTAACGTGTGTTGATGGTCTAAAATAATGAATATTAGTTAAGGCGCATGGTTCGTGATACTTTATCCACCCAAGAGCTACTAAGATGCTCCATGACTTGCAGGAAATCTATTGGTGGAATGGTATGAATAAGGATATTTCAAAGTTTATGGCTAAGTGTTCAAATTGTCAGTAGGTTAAAGTCGAGAACCATAGGCCAGTGTTACACTGCAGGAGTTTAGCATACCCACTTGGAAGTGGGAGGTGGTGAACATAGATTTTGTGACAGCATTGCCTCGTATGAGTCGTCAACATGATTTGATATGGGTCATTGTATATAGAATGACCAAGTCAGCTTATTTCTTGCCAGTTCATACTTTATTTTCAGCTGAGGATTATGCTAGACTCTATCTTATGGAGTTGGTGAAGTTGTATAGGGTTCTGTTGTTTCTCATTTCAGATAGAGCTACTCAGTTTACCTCTCACTTTTGGAAGGATTTTTAGAAGGGTCTTGGTAACCAAGTTCACCTCAGTATGACTTTTTATCTTCAGATAGATGGTGAGGCAGAGAGGACCATTCAGACCTTGGAAGACATATTGAGAGCCTGTTTTATTAACTTTAGGGGTTGTTGGGATAACTACTTACCTTTGATTAAGTTTCCCTATAACAATAGTTATCACTCCAGTATTCAAATGGCTCCGTTTAAGGATCTCTATGAACAGAGATATAGATATTCTCTCAGTTGGTTTGAAGTAGGTGAGTCTACTTTGATAGGGCCAGATTCAGTGTTTGAGGCAATGGAGAAAGTTTTGTTAATTTAAGAGAGGCTGAAAACAACTCAGAGTCGTCAGAAATCTTATGCAGATGTGAGAAGAAGAGATCTTGAGTTTGTTGTTAGTGACCTTATGTATATGAAAATTTCACCCATGAAAAGAGTGAAGAGGTTTGGCAATAAGGGGAAGCTTAGTCCCTTCTATGTTGGCCCATATAAAATTTTGAGTCATTTTGGGAAGTTAGCTTATGAATTAAAAGTTGCCTTACAGAATTGACAGTGATTTATCCGTTGTTTCATGTCTCTTTGTTAAAGAAATATATTGGCGACCCAGCTTTAATTGTGCCCTTATAGAGTTTGGATGTGAGAGATAGTCTCTCCTATGAAGAGATTTTAGTTGAGATCCTTGTTCGTCTGATTCATAGGTTGAGGAATAAATAAGTCCCCTTAGTTAAAGTTCTATGATGGAATCAGTCGATTAACGGAGCTACTTCGGAAGCAAAAGTAGATATGCGAACCAAGTACCCTTATCTTTTCTTCATGAATTCGAACTTAGCTTAAGGTAACAATTTTTCTTAGATTGACTTTTTCCCGATCTCTGTTTTAGCTATGTAAATGTAACCATTCTCATGTCTTTGCATGCTTTCATAAAATCAGTTCTGTTCATGTATCGTGTCTTAAACTCAGTTGTTTAGTCATGTTTCAGTTCATGAACATTCAGTATATGATCTCAAGTTACCTTGGTATTCTCAGTCTAACCAGTCTTATTTGAGGATGAATATTCCCAAGGGGGAGATATTGTAATACCCATGTTTTAAAGTCACTGTGCAACGTACAACTCATGCCCTTGAGTACTATGCACATCATACGAGTCGTATGTTCAACTCATATCTATGATAGTGTATGATGGGTGACTTTTTGTTAAAGGTATGACTTTAACCTTGGAAGTCATAAGATGATCATACGAGTCGTATGTGATAATTCATAACCAAGTCAGTTAAGTTGATATGAGTTCTATCCAGGTTACAAGAGGATGAGTACTAGTCGTATGAAATATTATGAGTCATAAGGTAGGACTCATATGTTGACCAGTGTATGCCATTCTAATTCTTCCAAAATTATAGTTCCTGAGGCCCAGTCGTATTATCATCATACGAGTTGTATGGTCCACTCGTGTAGACTAGCGACAAATTTTGTGATGATTAGTTAAAGGGGATTTTTGTTCTTTTTCCTTCTTATAACTTCTACCCACGACTTATAACCCTCAAAGAAGCCTATTTTCTCTCAAAACTCAAATACTTAACACATTAATATCCTCTCCCATACTCAAGAACAACAATTAGGGTTTCTTAGAGGCAAGAATAATTACAAGGATTCTTCCCTAAAGCTTCTACTACAGGTATGTGGCAAATTTATCAATGTTTTCTTTCAGACATTAAGCCCCAAACCCTATTTTAGTTTAAAAGTGTGAATCTTATCCTATTTTATGAAATCATCCATGAAACTTATGAATTTAATTCATGAACTTCTTAGTAAATCAAATTCAAGCCATGTCAACATGTGTTTCTATATTTAAGTCACTTCATGTTTGAATTACAATTTCCGTCATCTTAATTCCCTTGATTTCATGATAAATCCTCAAGTAATGAATTAAACCATGTAAATATGTTGTTTTCTCATGATTAATATATCCTCATGTTCAAATTCATGTATCTATATCATTCACTAAATTATCGCTTGCTTTGGGTATTTGAGTTATGACTTCATGTCACTGTTTTAAGTAATGTTATCGTATTTTGTAATTATTCAGTGCTGGAGGGTTATGAACACCTGATAGCTATTTGTTTTTACATGATTTTGTTTTAATTAACAAGTCAGTCGGACCATGATTTTATTATCATATTTAGAACATCATGTGCATCCTGAGCACTTACAAGTAGAGTACTATGTCATGTTAAATAACTAATAAAATCGGTGTCATTCCGTTGGGAATAACACAGAGTAAAGCAGGGATGATGACTCCCCCGTCAGTATAGGCATGAGTAGTTTGTAGCAGTCCTTAAGTTCCATATCTGCAGTGGCACCGTATGAATGGTAGGCCAATAATAACTGTATTGAAGAACTTTGGCGGCGGTTTGAATCCCCCCATGGTGACCACCGAAATGTGAGGAGTGACAATCTTCAAGGATATCCTTAATTTTAACTTCCATAATACAACCGTTAATCTCAGCATCCACACATTCCCAAAATAGGAAGGGTTTATCCAAAAATAAATTTTTTGCATCAAACAGGAACCTCTTTCTTTGATGATAGCTAAGCTCCTCGGAGAATACACCACTCACCACATAATTAGCATAGTCGTCATACACAGTGTAATTCTCCCCGAGATCGATATGACCAACTCATTGGGAAAATCATCATCAATCTCAATCTCACCATGCTTTTCATAATTACTCTCAAGGCGCGAAAAATGGTCGACCATTTGGTTTATTCAACCTTTTTAATCCTTTACCTCTAATCAAATTCTTGTAAAAGAAAGATCCATCTAATTAGGCATGGTTTAGATTTGTTTTTCGCCATGAGGTATTTAAGGGCGGCATGATCCATGTGCACTACCACTTTCATGCCTAACAAGTAGGCTTAAAATTTCTCAAAAGCATATACCACCACCAATAATTCTTGCTCGGTAATGGTATAGTTACATTGAGCATCATTCAAGGTTTTTCCAGAACAATAGATAGGATGAAAAAGTTTTTCTTTGCATTGACTCAACACCGCTCCTAATGTGATTCTACTTGCATCACACATCACTCAAACAGAGATGACCAATCTGGAGCCACAATAATGGGAGCCGATATAAGTAATTCCTTGAAATAATTAAAGAACTTCAAGCATGCATCATTAAAATTGAGTTTTTCCTCCTTTTCAAGGAGTTTGCACATTGGATGAGCTATTTTGGAGAAATCTCTAATAAATCACCGATAGAACCTGGCATGTCCAAGGAAACACCTAATACTTTTAACAGAAGTAGGAGGGGGTAACTTGGAAATTACCTCTACCTTAGCTTGATCAACTTGTATCCCAATCCCTGAGATCTTGTCGCCCAAGACAATACCCTCCTTGACTATAAAATGACATTTCTCCCAATTGAGTACAAAGTTGGTTTCCCGACATCTCTTAAGAACCTTGCTTAGATGCTCAAGGCATGACTCAAATGAGTTTCCCACCGCCAAGAAATCATCCATGAAGACTTCCATCGAATCCTCAACCATATCTTCAAAGATTGATAACATACACCATTGGAATATTGCTAGTACATTGCCTGAACCAAAAGACATCCACTTGAATGTGAATGTACCATAGAGGCAAGTGAATGTCGTCTTCTTTTGGTCTTCCGGGTTAATAAAAATTTGGTTGTACCACTAATAACCATCAAGAAAGCAATACCACCCCCACCCTGCTAACCTATATAGTATTTGAGAAATACTAATTTGGTTGTACCTCTAATAACCATCAAGAAAGCAATACCATCCCCGCCCCACTAACCTATATAGCATTTGACCCATAAAGGGCATAGAGAAGTGGTCCTTTTTGGTCCAAGAGTTCAACTTGCGGTAGTCCATGCATACCCTCCATTCCATGATCGGTCAGATAGGAACAAGGTTGTTCTTTTAATTCACAACTACCGTAATGCCAGCTTTCTTTAGAACACATTACACCGGGCTTACCCATGTGCTATTGGAGATTGGGTAGATGACTCCCACGTCAAGCTATTTTATAATTTCTTTCTTTACCACCTCCTGTATAGGTTTATTTAGCCTCCGTTGATGTTCCACACTTGGTACATGATCATGTTATAGTTTGATCTTATGGTAATAATTTTTGGGAACTAAGCTATGATATCCGCAATTGTGTATCCAATGGCTCGAATGAACTTTTTCACTACCAACTTCAAAGCTTCCATTTGGTAGGGCTCAAGATCACTTGCAATGATGATAGTCAAGGTATGTCAATCCCCTAGGAATGGATGGCTTTGCGGGTGGACTCTCATAGTTTTTAAGATCAAGGTCCAACATTACCGAATTTTTAGTATAAGATCCAATTCCTGTTAAAGATGAAACCACTTGATCAAATGCTTCAACTTCATATCTTCCACAGTTCCATGACTCCCACCAATGGATTATCTACCAAACTCATGTCAACATAATTTGTCACCTCACTATCGATGGTATCGATTACCGAAATTACTTGCTAGCCTATTGGTTGTTTCATGGACTTTCATACATTAAAAGAAACGCCCTTATAATTTAGGCAAAACTTCATCTCCCCTCACTCTGCATCTACCAATGCTCTCTTGGTGGCTAAAAATGGCCTTCCAAGAATAATAGAAATTTCATTATCTAAAACACAATCAAGGATGACGAATTCCTCCAGGAAGATGAACTGATCGACTTTAACTAGCACATCATGAAGTATTCCCATTGGTTTTTTAATGGTCCAATCGGCCATTAGCAATCTCATCGTGGTAGGTTGTGGTTTCCCTAATCCTAGCTTGTGAAATATGGCATATGACATTATATTTACACTCGCCCTGAGGTCACACAAGGCATTTGCAAACTTGAATATTTCGATGGTGCACGGGATTGTAAAAGCACCGGTGTCTTTCTTGTTTTTTTCCATGGTACTCAACATAATTGCACTATAATGATGAGTTATTTCTATTTGTCTCATCCTTTACAAAATACTTTTTGTAGATCAATTCCTTCATAAAATTATCATACCTCGGCATCTCTTACAAGGATTTCATCAAAGGAATGTTGATGGAAAGGTTGCTAAATTTATCAAGAAACTATTTGAACTTTGCATTTTCCCTTCTTTTCTTGAACCGTTGAGGAAAGGTGGAGGAATTGTGATTGGTGGCATGGAGAAAATTTTTCATCTTTGAATTTTCAAAGATAACCTCATTTGTCCTTAACTCGTCATCATTAGACCTCTTTCTGTCCAAACTTATTTTCTCATTATTTTTTCTTTTGTTGGGATCATCATCAAGCTCTATGTCCTTGCCAAGAGTTTTTTTTCTTTAAGTGACAATAGCATTTGTTACCATACCGATCGATATCTCTTCATTTTTTCTTTCCATGAGGTGCACTAATATTTGATTCAATTTTTCCTTTAATGGTCGGATGGCGATTAAATAAGACTCAACCATTTGATGAAGCTTATAGAAATCATTCCTCATTTTTTCACTATCATATCGATCCCCTCAACTCCAATCAAGATTCAAGCCAAAATATCTCTATTAATACACCCCTCTTTTTGTATTTAGACATGCCTCAGTTCTCATTGGACCTCAATGCCACTTTCGACCAAGTATTATTTGGTTAATTGAGATGAAGTCTGTGTCGGAAGCCTCGAATCGAAACCTTGGCAAACTTTTGAACCCAAATTCACACAGAAATCCTCCAAAGCTGATTGGAATCTAAAATCTATGGGAAATTTGAGCAAAACCCAAACCAATAATGATCAAATCCAACCACAACTTCGAACGTTGATCACAATTTTTGAGTCTATTTTCTCAACTAAATTGGACAAGACGACGAGTATCTTGTGGGTGTTGTTTTCCAGTGACTTTTATCGCTGTTTTGGCATCTTTGGTGGATGTTTATTGGAACATTAACAAATAAAAATTAGGGTTTTCTTCGATTGACAATCCCAATGATGATCCATTTTCTCGATTCTCTTCTCTCTTTCTCAGCTATATTTTGTATGTTATAAGTGTAGTATGTATTCGAGTGGGGTATGTGTGTTTGTTACTGCAAAATCAATGGAGAATTATAGATTAGAGGAGTGTGTGTGTGTGTGAGTTTGTTGGTGTGTGAATCTTATTCTCCCTCCATAGCTGTGTGTGCGTGCATTATTCTGTGAGTGTGTCTTCTTTTCTAGTGAGGTATCAATATGTGTATATGAATATCTGTGTATGTGGAGTGCGCCAGTTTGTATGTATTGTAGCCCCTGTATCTGTGTATGAGTGCCTGTATATACGTGTGCATTTTGGTGGGTAAATTATGAGAGAATGTGTGTATTGTGCCTCAATATCCTTGTGTGTGAGTTGTGTGTTTTCTGTTATAACAATTTTAGTGGGTCTCCTTTATGTTATGGTGAAGATGAGTGAAAAAATTTGAGTTTGTGAGAGCTGAGGTACGTGGTAGGGGTAGGGTAGGGGTGAGGGGGTTGGGCTGGGTAGGGTAGTGAGGTGGGTAGGAGTGTGTTTGTTATTTTCTTAGGGTGAGGCATCCATTTTTAAATGGTGAGGTTTTTAATTTGTTAATTTTATGGAGATATAATCACATGAGGGTAAGGTACATGGTTAGGTGGGGTAAAAATGGTAAAAGGATGATTTTGGGGAAGGACAAAATTATGTGTCTGCATCATGCCCCTCTTTGGGTGTAAACATAAAGTGTTTTCAAACAAAGAAGTAGACAACGAGATAGAATTTTGACTCGACCATTATTCGAAGGAAGAAATAGAAGGAAGAAGGACAATTGAGTTGGAGAGTCACGTGAGGTCCCTTCGAGGTTCCGGTCTGCGGCTTTTTCATTACATCAAAAATGAAAATTACAAATTAAAAATATAAATGAAATTACAAAAGTCCTATCTATGTAGCTTTGCTTGACTCTTGACTTACTATTTCATCATGCTATTCTCCAGGCGGGCTCCTGACCTTCGATTTCATCACCCTGTTCTTTTGGTGGTCTCCTGACTTTCTATTTCATCACCTTATTGCTTAGCTTTCAATCTCATCACCCTGTTCTCTAGGTGGGCTTCTGACTTACTATTTCTTTAATCTGTGGACTTTCAATTTCTTCACCTTATTTCTCGACTTTTTATTTATTTGCCCTGTTCTTCAGGTGGGCTCCTGGAATCACATCAAAATAAGAAGAAAATTATTCCAAACAAAGATTATTATAAAGAGAGATTCCATTTGCCAGAAAAGTAAAGTTTCAAACAACAGGAATTAATTTTTTTTCCCCGATTTATCGTCAGAGGACTTTTGTGAAAGTCATATCATAACTACTTGAAAAACCCAAACAAGTAAAATGCATATTCTATCGGTTAATTGGAATAATTCGACTAGAAAGTGCATTTTCTAGGAGTCAAATGGAATGACTCAACTAGAAAGTACATCTTCCAAGAGTCATGGGGAATGACTCAACTAGAAGGTATATCTTCTAGGAGTCGAGGGGAATGACTACACTAGAAGGTAAATCTTCTAGGAGTCAAGGGGCGTTACTCGACCAGAAGGTACATCTTCTAGGAGCCAAAGAGAGTGGCTTGACCATAAGGTACATCTTCTAGGAGTCAAGGGGAGTGACTTGATTAGAAGGTACATCTTCTAGGAGTCAAAGGTAATGGCTCAACTAGAAGGTACATATTCTAGGAGTCAAGGGGAATGACTCGACTAGAAAGTACATCTTCTAGGAATCAAGGAGAATGACTCGACTGGAAGGTACATCTTCTATGAGTTAAGGGGAATGACTCGACTGGAAGGTACATCTTCTAAGAGTCAAGGGGAATGACTCAATTGGAAGGTACATCTTCAGAAGTCAAGGGGATAAATCGACTGGAAGGTAAATTTTCTAGTAGTTAAAGGACTTCTAGGAGTCAAGGGAATAACTCGACTAGAAGGTATATCTTCTAGGAGTCAAAGGGAATAGCTCGACTAGAAGGTACATCTTTTAGGAGTCCAGGGGAATGAGTCGACTAGAAAGTACATCTTTTAGGAATCAAGGGGAATGAATTAACTAGGATGTACATCTTCTAGGAGTCAAGAGGAATAACTCGACTAGGAAGTACATCTTCTAGGAATCAAAGGGAATAACTCGACAAGAAGGTACATCTTTTAGGAGTCAAGGGGAATGACTCAACTGGAAGGTACATCTTCTAGGAGTCAAGGGGTATAACTTGACTGGAAGGTACATCTTTTAGAATTTAAGGGGAACAACTCAACTGGAAGGTACATCTTTTAGGAGTCAAAGGGGATGAATCGAATGAAAGGTACATCTTCTAGGAGTCAAGGGGAATGACTCGACTAGAAGGTACATCTTCTAGGAGTCAAGGGGAATGACTCGGCTAGAAAGTACATCTTCTAGGAATCAAGGGGAATGAATTAACTAGGATGTACATCTTCTAGGAGTCAAGGGGAATAACTCTACTAGAAAGTACAACTTCTAGGAATCAAGGGGAATAACTCGACTAGAGGGTACATCTTTTAGTATTCAAGGGGAATTACTCAACTGGAAGGTACATCTTCTAGGAGTTAAGAAAAATGACTCAACTTGAAGGTATATATTCTAGGATTCAAGGGGGATGACTCAAATGGAAGGTACATCTTCTAGGATTCAAGGGAATGACTCGACTAGAAGGTACATCTTCTAGAAGTCAAGGGGAATGACTCAACTAAAAAGTATATTTTCTAGGAGTCAAGAGGAATGACTCCACTAGAAAGTATATTTTGTAGGAGTCAAAGGGGAATGACTCGACTAGAAAGTATTTTCTAGAAATGTTGGTTCAATTTAAAAAATGTATCATCTTGCAACTGAAAACTGAGATACCTGAACAAGGAAGTGTGTTTTCGAGGGATATAGGATGATGAATTTTTACCATAATTTAATTATCAAACCTGTACGGCAAAATTGCTTCCTACATTTATAGAAGTGAGGCATTGCAGCCCTTGATATCTATGCTTTGAAGTCCTTGATTTGATGGTAACATGTTTCCTATTTCATCAAAGAATGCTTGTGAGTTTAAAATATTGTAACTGGTTTGTGGATTTAGATTTTACGGCAATCGCTCTTGCCCTCGTCACATTTAACCTTGCTTTCAACCATTAGCATATGTCATTGACATACTGCAGCAATGATCTAAACACAGATCATTAAGAGGGACTCTGGCACAAATATAGTATCACTGTTGTTGCTATGTTTCTTGGACACATCCTTTGGAACTTGGTATTTCCATGAATCCCCAGACTTGTCTGTTGTAAAAACTTTCTGCATGCCTTATTCGGTTCATAATCATGTGTCTTTCATGTGCTGGTCTTTTTGTCTTTCTTTGTGTAATTGAAGAATTTGGTAGCCAGTTTTGAAATCTTTTCTCACTTGTTTTGACACGGACTTGACACAAAAAAAATAACACTAATTTTTTTATTTGGATAGCTGACTCTAGAAAACAAAAATAAAAAATACACAGAGAAGAAAGAAAAGACAATGAATGTCCCTCTTTGAAACAAAGAAATGAAAAATTTATCTAAAAATGACAGTCAACTCTAATGATTATGCCATGCCTTTTGGATTAAGCTGTTTGATCTTTCCATCAAAACTTTTTACTAATTGTTCTTGAGTTGATGACCCTAAAAATGAGTTATTTCCTTGGTCCAATCACATTCATAGACCTCATTCAGCTAGTGACACCTTGAAGGGTTTTCACCGAGAAGCCTCTCTCGTTTTCTTTCTCTCAGCTCACCATTGCCCTATGGTGTCCATGAGGGTTTTCACTAATGAGACTCTCTTATTTTTATTTTTCTTAACTCACGGTCGTCTTAGGTGCCCGTGAGGGTTTTAACCAATAATACTCTCTTATTTTTATCTCTTTCAACTTACCATCACCTTACGATGTCTGTGAGGGTTTTCACCAATAAGACTCTCTCATTTTTATTTCTCTCCTGATTACTTATGCTGAGGAAGACGAGTAGTTCCCAAAATGTTTCATCATATCCATTGCATGCTTAGCCTTAACATTCTCAAAAATTGATCTAAAGTTCTTTCTTTGGTTGTAACTTGGCTTTTGGATAAGGTTAGAAAGAAAGGATGACATGAGTCCCAAACGACACTTGAAATGGAGTAGGACTTACAACTTTT
>NC_061121.1:220644909-220689592 GCF_002878395.1 Capsicum annuum | reverse complement strand
ATATGATTACCAAAGAAAATCTTTTTGGATTTCATACGAAAGTGAAACTTGAACCTATTAAAGTAATTTTTTTTTTATAGTTTTCTTTTAAAGATGTATACGAAAAACCTACTATAAATAAAGAGTGAAGAAAATCTTTTTGAATTTTTTAAACAAGATCACCAAACCCACGAAGGGCTGCCTACGTATCTCACTCCCAAAAGAGGACAATTAAGGATTAAATAACCAATTGACCCTAACTTAAGAGACACAACCAAAGACAGACAATGAATAACATTAATTTTTTGGGGCTTTTTTAATTAGACACTTCACATAAAAATGACACCAACAAACTATGAAAGAAAAATCTTTTTTGGCATTTTCGTTATATGAATGTACAAAACTTCTACCTTTTTTTTTGAATTTTTCTTTTATAAAAAACTCCTATTGAAATTTTTTTTTAAAATTTTTTGAATTATGAATGCTTACTAAAGAAACAAAAGAAAAATCTTTTTGATATTTTTGTTTATGGACAAATGAGTTTTGGACTCACTTTTTTTCCTTTTCTCTTTTTTTTTTTTCAAATTTTCCTTTGCTTACACATGCTTTCCCTTTAATTCTAGCATATGGTTTCCCCCAAATCATTCCGTCAAATGATCCTGTTACCCTCAAAGATGAAACAATTAGCACGTAGGGATGCTTTAGGAGTGAGTCTCCTACAAAGGACAAAGTGGGTCTTGCTAGATCTCAATATGATCCAGATAAGCATGACCTAAAGGCTGACCTAGGCTGGGGTCCACTAACAAGGCTGTCCAGGGAAGCGTATGGTCTATAGTGGTTGGGATAGCTTTTCACCTACTCCATACTAGCCGATAGCTCCCCCTCCTAAAATAAGGGTGACTCAACTAGAGATCGTGTATACAACATATACTATGGGAAACTTTGCGAAAGACATGACTCGGGCAATGCAAATGATGACAGGTATAACTGTAACACATAAGGAAAAACTATAAACGCGTAGCACATAAGTACATAATAATGATAATACAATACAAACGATAACACAAATAACATATGTACACTCATAGTATCAAACTAATCCGATACAACTAAAAAAATAAGCTCGAATTCTAAAAAATCCCCAGCAGAGTTGTCAGAGCTATCACACCCCCTTTTTTTTATCCAAAAAGATTGAATTTTAAATTTGAAAGGGTTTTTATTACTAAGTGACAAAGAACGAAAATTTATTTCAAAAAGAATTCTTTTACATTTAAACTTAGAGTCGCCACTTGGCATAAATTTAGAGTGCCAAGTCACCATTGGAAATCCTTTTTCAAAATGGTTTGATTCTTTAAAAACTGGTCCACGAACAGAAATTCCGGTTAAGAAAATTTGTTAATCAAGGGGTAGGTGTTAGGCACCCCTCGATCCCGTGGTTCGACCATGGTTACTTCATGGAGTATATCTGCTAGTACGACACTATGAATGTATAAACCACATACAACACCTAAAACAATCAATCACACAAACAAAACAAAATAAGTCCAAAAATATAGCGTCCAGTCCAATTATTACAGTTCGAAATAAATAAATTGAAATAAAATACTAACCTATAGTAGTCATAGGCTATGCTTTACCCGATGCCTCGGGCCTTGATCACGAATGTCCTCCGAGTATAAGATACTTCGGGGCATTCCTCGGTGAATAAATACAAACAACCTCGGAGCATTCCCCGGCTAAATAAATACATTTTCAATGTGAGAAAACCAAAATCATTCAATAATATTTCAAATATTCAACAATTCATAATCACTAAATTTGCCTACCTCCTATCATTTACCTATCAATTTGACGGCCTAATCATGATACTATCGAGTCCGAGAAAATTAATATCCATTTCAAATTAACTCAATCAATGAACCAATCTGAGTCAATATTCATTCTTTATCACTTTTCAAATCCCCCAATTTATTCTCGATCACTCAATTGATTAATTATTTAATAACCGATCATGAATAACAAACATTGATCAAACCAACACTCAAACGTCACCAACAATCCACATTAACAAATAAAATAGTGATATTGAATCACGTTCACAATCAAATAAGAATTAAAATAAAGAAAAGAAATAATTGGACCTCAATACCGCTTTGACCAAGTATTATTTGATTAAACGAGATGGAGTCCGCGCTAGAAACCTCAAATCAAAACCTCAGCAAACTTTTGAACCCAAATTCACACAAAAATCCTCCAAAGCCGATTGTAATATGAAACCTATGAGAAATTTAAGAAAAACCTAGACTACCAACGATCAAATCCGACCACAACTCCGAACGCCGATCAAGATTTTTGAGTCCATTTTCTCACCTGAGATGGCTAAGACAATGAGTAGCTTGTGGGTGGTATTTTTTGGTGGCTTTGGTCGCTGTTTTGGCATCTCTGGTGGTTTTTTGTTAGAACATTAATAAATAAAAATTAGGGTGTTCTCTGATTGTCAATTCCAGCGATGATTCATTTTCTCGATTCTCTTATCTTATTACATGTATTTTCTGTGTATTGTGAGTGTGGTGTGTATTCGATTGGTATGTGTGTTTTTGTTATTGTGAAATCAATGAAGTATTATAGATTGGAGGAGTATGTGTGTGAGTTTGTTAGTGTATGAATCTCATTCTCCCTCCATAGCTCTGTGTGCATGCATTATTATGTATGTCCCCTTTTTCGATAAGGTATCTGTGTGTGTATATGAATATCTATGTATATGGAGTGCGCCTATGTGTATGTATTATAGTGTGTGTGTTCTCTGTGAGTGGGATCCCCTGTATCTATGTATGAGTATCTATATATATGTGTGAGTTTTGGTGGGTAAATTGTAAGAGAGTGTGTGTATTGTGCCTCAATATCCCTGTGTGTGAGCTGTGTGTTGCAATTTATGTGGGTCCCCTTTCTGTTATGAAAAATATAAGTAAAAAAATATGAGTTTATAAAGGGTGGGGTATGCGGGTAGGGGTAGGGTAGGGGTGGAGGGTTGTGGATAGGGGTGGAGGGTTGTGGGTAGGTAGGGTAGTGAGGTGGGTAGGAGTGTGTTTGTTATTTTGTTAGGGTAAGGTGTCCATTTTTAAATAAAGAGGTTGTTAATTTGTTAAAAATTTGTTATTTTTGTATCATTTTGGAGGGATAATCACATGGGGGTAAGGTACATGGTAAGGAGGGGTAAAAATGGAAAAAAGATGATTTTGGGGAGTTGCAAATTACGTGTTTACAGAATTGACAAAAATTTATGATTTCATCCTACAATTGTAACATTTTTGAGGGTGGGAAGTATTGATCCAAGAAATCCTCCATAAGTTTGACCCACGAGGTAATGGACTCGACGGGTAGAGATCTTAGTCACAACACTGCCTCACCTGTTAGATAAAATAGGAAGAGCCGCAACCATACGGATTCTTATGATATGTGAGAAATGTCAAAATAAGTACATACTTCCACAAAATTCTTCAAGTGCAAGTTTGGGTCATCATGTACTTGGACCCCAAACAAACCCTTCATATGAAGCAATGGAGCATCATACTTGTGACATGAAATACTCCGTTTCCCTTGGTGGGGGAATACAGATAACATTAGCATGTTCTTCGTCGTCAAGATAATCCATAGTTTCAACATGTTCATATGATAGGTTGTTGATGACTCCTTCTTGACTTATGGTTATTTTCAAGAAATAAAGATTACCTACAGAAGAAACAAAAACAACAACTAAACTAAGTAAACACCACTACAGGTAGACTCAAAGCTACAATCAACACCGTAAAAGTGAACACTAAGTTTTACTCCCCGACAACGGCGCCATTTTGATTACGCTCAACTTACTCCATAATTTATGGGCAAGGCGATCGTTGTCAAATATAATAATCCAACATGAGTTAGGGTCGAATCCTCAAGAAGTGAATCTAGTATTCAAATCCTATGGGTATTGAAAGTGTCTAAGTATATACCCGTAGTTTAAACGAAATGAAATACATGAATTAAAATTTGGGGGGTGTATGGTTTCGAAAAATTATTTTAACAAAAACTACTCAAATTAACAATTGGGAGAAACAAATGTAGATAAGATTCCAATGGGAGAATGGTCTTGGGATTGTGATTTCCTAGGGGCAAATAGTGTATGGGTTCATGATAATCAAATGCAACTTTTGGTTAATAACTATATGGGTAGGCTGGGTTATGGTCTTTGATGCTAGCTTTTCAACCAAACACGAAGATATCACTCATGGACCCTTTTGAATACCTAATGAGTGTGGCAAACAAATCCACCCAACACCTTAATTGGGCATCCCTATTTCTATAAAGATGCGCAAGACATAGAAAATTCACAATCCACACTTATTTCTAAGACAATGAAAAGGAACAAGCTAATATCTAATCTATTATTCACAAATACTATTCATTCACATCCCTCTTTAAAGTATGGTGTGCAATTTGGGAAAATTGAGGCTTTCACCCACAAATCCCAATTTAGCAATCAAATATTTGTGAAACCCACCATCATCAACTAAGAATTTACACTAATAATCAAAACCCACACACATTTGCACCATATTTAAACATAATCCTAAGATAGAATATTTAGCTAATTATTTCCACATTCATCTCTCCAATTGAAAATAAAGCAAAATTAATCCCAAAATTCCAAGCTCCAATTACAACTAAAAATATCTTTTTGGAAGATTAAATACAGTTGATCTTCTCACACTAATTGGAAATTTTCTCTCTATTTCTCTTTCAAAGGTAGTTGGAAGATGTTGCCAAAGTGAAAAGGTTTGCCCTTTTGAGAGATTGGAACCAGTTGTGGAAAATTATCAATCTACCCCTAGAATGATTTCCATCTCATCATGATAGCCGATATAATAATCGCGATTACAGAGAACCTATCATGATCGCCAGCTTTTATTGATTTGGACTAGCCATGATCACGACCCTCAGACCGCGATCACGGTAACTGGAGGTCAGTTCTTGCTCCTGCTTTTTCAGCTTTTGAACTACTTCTTCACTTTTTGATCTGTTTTAGCTTATTTCATTTCTTTGCTTCTTATCACCTGTATGCCTACAAAACATCATTCAAATGAAATTTTTTAATCATTAAAACCATTAACTCATAGTAGTGTGCACGGATTTGGGCAACAATGAGCGATAAATTTACCACTCATCAATCAGCCTTTGCATGATGTTACTTTCTATCAGAAACTTGTTGAGAAGTTGTTGTAAGCTACCATTACAAGACCAGACATCTCTTATGAAATAAATACTCTCAGTGTAACACCCTTAAAATATCATCTATTTCATTTTTTTACCTTTCCGTGTTTGAAACATTGATTTTTGACCTGAGATGTGCTTAAGGATGTTAAAAGGGTAATCCGGGTGAGTTTTAAAATTTTTGAAGGAGGTTCGAGGTCATTTTAGAGTTATGAGGCAGTGAGCCTCCGTGATAATATCATGTCACGAAGGATAATCTTTGGAATAAGCAGCGTGTCATGGAGGATAATCTCTGTAGTAAGCAGCATAGCATGGAGGTTAGCCTCTGTGATAAGCAGTGTGTCACGCTGCTTTGTAAAATTTGGGTAGTCACTTTAGGGTGAAGGGTTTTTGGTTCTTTCTCCCCTTTTAAAACCCTCCCCTATGACTTAAATCATCTAATAAGAGTTATTACCCATTGTTAATTAGTTTTAAATACTCATTATTCTCTGCTCTCTCAAGAAAAAGAGAATTAGGGTTTCTTTCAATGCTGATGCTTTTAAGACTAGATTCAAGCTGTTTTGAATTCTTAATCATCAAAAAGGTACGTAGAACTATCCTAACAATGATGGGCCAAAAATTTATGTTTCCTTCATGGACTTGAAAATATGTGGTATATGTGTATGTATGATTTTTTAGAATCAACTTAAGAGCATGATTATGATATTACCTCTCTCATGATGAAATTTACTTTTCTTAATATGTTATAGGTTGTTCAAATGTATGATTAAAAGATTAAGTAATATGTTTTATTATCAATGGCGAATTGATATGGTTTTGAATTCAAGAGAGGGTACTTTCCTTACTTTCGATATGCTCATTCATGTTAAATGGAAAAATTTCATGTGATCTATGAGATTTCCTTACTTTCCAGTTGAAAAGGGAATGTTTTTGCATGAATTTTTCATATGCTATTTTGAATTAAGAACTCCCATGTTATGTTTAACTCTTTTGGTGGTAATTAATAAATTTTGAATAAAAAAGGCTAAGAATATGACATGACATGATATGGCTTGCATGTCTAGGTATGCTGATACCTATCACAACATGTCCTTAACATGAAAGAAAAGAATGATATAAGCATGAAGCATGGTTTTAAGAGGTTAAAATTAGGCTCAAAGAGATTTAAATGGTTACCTGAAGAAGGCATAAGTTCAGATAACTCATCGCTAGAAACCGTATTTTGGCGATGCGGGTTTTATGAAATCTTATTGGTTAAGTGGGATAATGTGATGTATCATCAAGAAGGCATACTTTTCATAAAATGGTATGTCATCAATAAGGCATACATTTTCATGACACTCCAAATCCTTACGACAAACTCAGAATGGGGGCTTGACTGTTGAGTTACTGGTGGATTTCATATAACCCATGGAATTTAAGAAATGTAAGGTGTACCATCTAGCTCAGAAGTAAAATAAAGAGTGTTGTCTACATTTGTCCAATAATAATTTGAAGCTAAATTTATTATGTCCATATGTTTTGATCTCTACTATGTTGAATTGATTTTGGTAAGTTTTGATTCTTTTATATGAAATATATATATATATATATATTGGTTTTTTGGATTGTTCTACGTACAAATATATTCAAAGTATTGACCATCCTTATGGAGATTGTATTGTCTCATAATGTAGGATCTAAGGCACAGTCCCACGGTCCAATTCAACAGTAGTAGATTGTTCCAAAAGTTTAGAGTCGGTGAGCCTCCCTTATTTTGGAAGTCATTTTTTTCATATGATAGTTTCATTCATTTTTTTGGTCCTACCAGTGGACTTGACCCCGCTTAGATAGATAAGTATTTCAGTAGAGACTTTGTAGGCTGCTTTAGATTGGATTTGGATGTTTTGGATGTATTTAAATTTGATTACAAGCCTTTCCATATTTCAATTTTATTTTTTGTACCTTATTCTTATGAATTATGTTCATGATGGCATGTTATGGGGTATCTCGGGACTTCATGGTTCAAGATGTCCGTTGTTTCCAGGGCCTCAGCTCAAGCCATAGCAAGCTTAGTATCAAAGCACGGTTTAGGGTTCTAGATTGTCTACTAAGCCATGTCGAGTAGAGTCATTATTATAGGTGTGTAGCATGCTACACTTATATGGGGGAAGATATAAGACATTTAGAAATGTTTCCCTTTTTTTTATGATTCTAGTTCGTGCTATAGGGTCTGAATATTTCCTAACTCATGACTTTCTATGTTTTAGATCATACCTCCCCATAGATCTAATGAGCAGAACAATGTGTCTATTGGGACAAATGCAGAAGATGTCTGCCCTACCATGGGATATAGACCTGTTATAGAGTATGTACTCCAGAATTTACTATTCCTTCGACTGTCCCACCAGTTTAGACTAGCACTTCTTAGTCTTCTCTATCCAGTATCAACAACACTCAGTCCCCACACAGAGAGGTCTCAAATGCTAAGTTTCATTAGTCTATCCATATGATTTCTCAGCTTATGGCTTCAGTCTAATCGGTCTGGGGATGTGAGTTCTTTCATTGGTTCTTCTGAGGTAACTTGGGTTGGTTAGTTCATGAGGTTGAACCCATCCATCTTCACGAGTACTAAAACTGAGGAGGACCCTCAAGGGTTTGTGGATGATATGGAGAAGATATTTAGATTCATGTATACCGGCGGTACTAGGGGTAGAGTTTGCAGCCTATCATCTAAAAGATTATAACGCCCTGAATCTAGCACCTAAAATGTTACATGGTGCTCATGACCCCGAAGGACCACAAGCTAACCCATGACTGATATCTATAACTGAGCACTAAATAATATATTGTAAATATGTGGAATATAAGCTGTAAGGCCATAAGGCTCAAAACTGAACTAATACTGAATATAAAACAATGTCTGTAATAGGGTATAACAATACCCAAAAATTAAAATAAACTATCTGAAACATATTGTTGTCTGAAAGCCTCTACACTATCTAAAATATGTGGAGTTGATAGGACATATCGTGCTTCTAAACCTATGGTACAAAACACCATAGTGCAAATGTGCCAGTACAATTGAATGAACTGGTATACAAGTGAGGTAGGCTGAATGCAAGGGTTCATATGTATGAACAATAATAACTGACTGATGACATAAACATGAACGTGTGAAAAATACATGTATGAATACATAAACTGGGGCTGGGGTCATGATAATACTAAATACTGATGTACTAATATCTGAGTTTACTAATACTAGGATACTGAATAACTGAGTCTATTAATGATAGGAATTACGGAGTTTACAGGTAACCGATATCTGAGGTTACTGGTACTATATAACTGATAACTGATAACTGTGTATACTGATACTGAAAAACTATTTGAGTTTTTTACTGGACTGGGTGATTGTATCTGACAGTCCTAAATCTGAAGAACTATTTAAGTTCTAGATTGAGCTGGATGACTGTATTTGACAGTCCTAATTCTGATAGAACCAGTTGAGTTCCATACTGAACTGAGCTACTGTATCTGACAATCCTAATATCTGTAGAACAGAACTGAGTTCTATTACTGAGACTAAATCTAAAACTAAGACTGTGGGAGGTAATCATCTAACCGATATGCCTCAAATCTGAACTGGTGGGGTCCAACCTATAACCCCAGTTGGAAGGGTGCTAGTACCGTACCATAGGTAAAGACAAGCTGTAGGTAAACACTCTTTGATAAGGAGCTCTTCTATCAACCCCTCCTATAAGGAAAAACTCAAAGTAGATGTATAGTCCCTAGACTCGTAGGGGTACATCTCGAACTAAACTGGCTATATAGTTTTGGAATGCAAGGATTACTTATAAGGGTCACACCCTCTACTGACTGATAGGTGAGCCCTCCTCCTTGGGTTCACTGGTGCTGAATCCTACTCCCAACTGAAAAGACACTGAACTAATTTAATTGAACTGAACTGTTACTGATCATATTGTATAACTAATTTGAACTGGATTCACTAAATTCTATTGACTGACAGAATACTACTAAGATCTGATAACTAACTGGGATTGCTGAGATTATGAAGATTACAGAGATTACTGATATTATTTAGATTACTGAGGTTATTGAGATTACTGAGGTTATTGAGTAGGACTAGACTGATACTGAATTCATTGAATTTTCCTGAGTCATGAGACTGACTAAATTCTAATGATTATGGCTTGACTGAGAGTATTATGAAAACTAACACTGGCTCTAGGCACATAGCTAAATTGTTGTGTACAAGAACCCCCAGGACTCAGTAGCATAAAAATGACAAGTCTTGACACTCTTGAACACATGACCAATATCAACAATTTATCATACAATAAGTTGGGGATTTCATGAAGCACATGGTTATCATAATTTTGTACGTGGATAGGAATGCATATAATCATGTCATAATTTCATACTCTAACATCATGAGCATTCCAACAAACATCTACAATGCACATCAATAACATAGTAGTCATTTGAACATAAGGGTAAAACATGTATTTATCGTTTGGGTCACAATTAAGATATAATGCATAATTTCTATTCTCTTAGGCATTTTATCAAACACCTTACATGCACCACTTAGGGTATAATCATAATCATCAAATTAACACCCCATAACCAACTAAGTTCATAGTTTTCGACATGCATGCTAACATAGTTTGATAAAACAAATGAAGATTCCAACTTAGGAATCATACAACAACAACCACATGAACATAATCAATCCATAACATGAATATCAGAATTCATAGTTTAAAACTTGATTCTTGGGATTCATGGACTAAAGAAATCCATTAATGAACACTATGCATACCTTAGTTCTTGATTATACAAAGATTGATAGAGAGATTCTTGAATTTGGGTATTGAATTTGAATCCTTAATTAAAAACCTTAACTTGTTCTTGAGAGAAATTTGAGAGAGACTATATTTTGGTTGAATTAGGGCCAAATCCCATGTTTTAGACTTATATAGAGGTGGGAAATTGACCCTTTTGACTTTAAAAATATGGACATTTAATGACTGAAATTGGGCATCGATGCTATTATCAAGCGATAGTCGACGTGTCACGCCATCATCACATCGAGTCTCAGTACTTTGACCCTGGTAACCTGCAATAATATCAACCAACGCGATTGGTAATGCGGCACGCCAAAATCGTATTGGTCCACTATTTTGAGCTTCCGAACGTTGTCTAAATGAGTTCCGAAAATTTCAAAACTTGATCGAAAACACTTATTGACCTTCCTGGTCATGAATTAGCAAGAATACAGACTATTAAAGGACATTAAAGTCACGAAATGAGACTGCAAACTTTCAAAGGCTAAAATAAATTAAGTCTAGAAACTTAGCTAGAACCTTCTAAGTATGGGACCCCCCTAACAAGCATAAATGGACTGAATTAAGCTTAGAATTTTGTGGGGTCTTACAAAAATATGACTTATCAGTGGTATGATGAGTGGAAAGAGCTAAGGGGTGAGGATGTTGAACTTGCAGTATAGGAAGAGTTTTTGTGTACTTTTATGGATCACTTCTTTCCTTAGGAATTGGGGAAGGCTAAGGCTGAGGAATTTATGAACCTGAAGCAGTGGAAGATGAGAGTCAAAAAATATATATTGAAATTCACACAGTTATCCTGTTATGCTCTAGAGCTCATATGCAAGATGAGGTCCCGTATGAGGAAGTGCGCATTTGGTCTTTCAAATAATTTAGTGTTAGAATGTAAGGAAGCAATGCTGAATAATGATATGGATATCTCCAAGTTAGTAGTGTATATGCAAAAAGTAGAGGAGCAAAAGAAGAGGCAAATAAAGACAAAGGAGATACAAGTTAAGAAAGCTAAGTCTACAGATCAGGATACCAGCCAGCAGCAGGGTGGAATATGGGGTAAAATACAGTCTAAGAAAAAAATTTAGAGCAATTTTCAATCTTAAGTTGGTGCCCCTACACCCAGACCAATAGGCGACCAACGTCTGTAGTCTTATGGTGGACAAAGGGTGCAAGGCATCCAATCCCAGGAAAGTGTGACTTGGGCCATTAGATCGCACCCCTATTGTAATTCATATGGAAAGAATCACCCGATGAGGTGTTATTTTAGGAGTAATGTGTGCTATAATTATGTCTATAGAGTCCATGTCCAGAGAGATTATCCCTTGACTAGAGGAAACCTCAAAGGTCCAAACTACTTCAGCAACCCTTTCATCTAAGGGTACTACTTTTGCTACTAGAGGTGGTCGTAATATCTTATATGCCCTATCTACACACTAGGACTCAGAGTTTTCACTAGATATTGTTACGGATATGTTACAAATCATATCTCAAGATCTTTTTATGTTGCTTGATCCTGGTTCTACCCTATCTTATATGACTCCTTATATGGCAGTAAGTTTTAGTTTTGAGCCCAAAAGTATTTCTGAACCCTTATCTGTGTCCACCCCTGTTGGTGACTCTTTTATTACTAGACGAGTTTATACAAATTATGTAGTGTCTATTTTCTATTGGGATACTGTGGTAGACCTTGTAGAGCTATTTAGTAGATTTCGATGCTATTCTAGGGATGGATTGGATCCATTCATGTTATCTTAGGTTGTAGAACCAGAAGGGTCACCTTCTATTTCCCTAATGAGCCAATTATTGAATGGGAAGGGTGTTCTCTTTCACCTAGAGGAAAGTTCATATCTTATCTTAGAGACTGTAAGATCATATCTAAGGGTTGCTTGAATCATTTTGTTTGGGTCAAAGACTCTAGTACTGGAAGTTAGTCTCTTCAATCAATTTCAATAGTTAATGGATTCTAAAGAGTTTTTCCTGATGATCTCTCTTAAATACCCCTAGATAGGGAGATAGATTTTGGTATTGACCTATTTCCAGATTCTCTGCCTATTTCAATTCTGCTAAATAGAATGGCTCATGTGGAAATGAAAGAATTAAAAGAGTAGTTAAAAAATCTTCTTGATAAAGGCTCTATTCGTCCTAGTGTCTCTCCATGGGGTACTCCTATACTATTTGTGCATACGAAAGATGGCTTCCTCTCTCTCTCTCTCTATATAATACTGCCATTTAGATAAAATCACTATCAATAATAAGTACCCTCTCCCCAAAATTGATGATCTTTCTGACCTACTTTAGGGTGATAAATATTTCTCTAATATTAACCTCTTTTTGGTTTATCATTAGTTGAACGTTAGAGGGGATGACATTTCCAAAATAGCTTTCCAAACTCGGTACAGTCACTATGAATTCCTGGTCATGTCCTTCGGATTGACTGATGCCCCTATAGTATTTATGAACCTCATGAATAGGGTGATTTTTAGTTTTTTTTTACCTAGTTATTATAGTTTTCATTAATGATACTTTGATTTACTCTAAGAGTGAGGAAGATCATGCTAATCACCTCTAAATCTTCCTTCAAACCCTTAAGGATCACGAGTTGTATGTCAAATTCTTTAAGTATGAGTTCTGGATCAGTGTCATAGCTTTTCTAGGGCATATTATTTCTAGTGAGGGAATTAAGGTTGGTCCCCAAACCCATGACTCCAACTTATATTTGGAGCTTCTTGGGTTTGGTAGGATATTATAGAAAATTTGTAGAGATTTTCTCATCCATAGCAGCTCTACTTACCAGGTTGACGCAGAAGAAGGTCAAGTTTCTGTAGTCTAATGCTTATAAGAATAGTTTTGAGAGATTGAAACAAGCTGACTACTGTTCCTATTTTGACCCTTCTTGAGGATTCAAAGGGTTTTGTAGTTTATTGTGATGCATTACAGGTGGGACTTGGGTGTGTGTTGATGCAGCATGGGAAGGTGGTGGCATATGCATCCAGGCAGTTAAAAGTCCATGAGAAAAACTATCCCACCCATGATTTAGAGTTGGTGGAGGTGGTTTTGCGCTCAAAATTTGGTGTCATTATCTTTATGGTGTGCATGTTGACATCTTTACTGATCATAAAAGTTTACGGTATGTATTCTCCTAGAAGGAGTTGAATCTCAGGCAGAAGCGGTGGTTGGAACTGTTGAAGGATTATGACATGAGCTGACACTATCATCTAGATAAATCTAATATGGTTGCTGATGCTCTTAGCGGGTTGTTCAAGGGAAGTCTTTCTCATGTTAAGGGAGGAAAGAGGGATTTGGTCACATATATTCATCAGCTTGCTAATTTAGGAGTTCAAATCTTAGAATCCGAGGATGGAGAGTTATCCATTCAAGAGGTAGCTAAATCATCCCTATGTGCTTAAGTTAAGGAAAAGTAGACCTAAGATCCGACCAAAGATCCCTTATTGATGAAGATCAAGGAGGATCTTGGTTAGCAAAAGGTTATGGCATTTGAAATTGGAGGAGATGGTATTTGAGATACCAAGGTAGGTTATGTGTGCTGAATATGGATAGGTTGCAATAAAGGATTCTTAATGAAGATCATACTTCCAGTACGTGGTTCATCTTGGCTCCACCAAGATGTATCATGACGTAAAGGAGATTTATTGG
Source organism: Capsicum annuum (assembly GCF_002878395.1). Classification (NCBI taxonomy): domain Eukaryota; kingdom Viridiplantae; phylum Streptophyta; class Magnoliopsida; order Solanales; family Solanaceae; genus Capsicum; species Capsicum annuum. The sequence continues at coordinate 220,675,865 of NC_061121.1, read as the reverse complement.
TGGAATAATATGAAAAGAGATTTTCTAACTTTGTGGCTAAGTGTTTGCATTGCCAACAAGTTAAGGTGGAACACTTGAGGCTAGGTGGTATATCCCAGGACATAGCATTGACTTTATGGAAATGGGAGATGATCAACATGGACTTTGTTACTAGACTTCCGCGATCCCGAAACCAGTACGATTCAATTTGGGTTATTGTTGATAGATTGACCAAGTTTTCCTACTTTTTTCCTGTGAGGACCAATTATTCGAGAGATGATTATGTAAAGCTGTACATTTAGAAAATAGTTCAATTGCATGGAGCTTCGGTATTTATTATATCCAACCAAGGTACGAAATTCTCTTCTTAGTTTTGACGATATTTTTAGAAAGGTTTGGGTACCTAGGTGAACCTTAGCACTAATTTCTAGCCTCAGACAGATGGGCAAGCGGGAGCGTACCATTAGACTTTAGAGGATATGTTAAGGGCTTGCGTGATTGACTTTAAAGGTAGTTGGGTAGATCACTTTCCTTTAATAGAATTCTCTTATAATAATAGTTATCATTCTAGCATCTAGATGGCTCCTTTTGAGGTTCTCTATAGTAGGAGGTGTTGGTCACCAATTGGTTGGTATGAGGTAGGTAAAACTTGGAGGTTTGGACTTGATCTTGTTCATCAGGTAATGGAAAAGGTAAAGGTCATTAGAGAAAAACTTAAGACCGCCCAAAGTGACCAAAAGTCCAACGCCAATATAAGAAGAAGGGAGTTAGAGTTTGAGGTTGATGATTGGGTGTTTCTAAAAGCCTCCCCTATGAAGGTGGTCATGAGATTCGGGAAAAAAAGTAAAGCTTAGTCCTCGTTTATAGGTCCTTATCAGATTATAAGGAAGATTGATAGAGTTACATATGAATTAGATTTGCCTGCAAGCTTAGCTTCAATTCACCCGGTCTTTCATGTGTCATTACTTAAGAAATGTATTAGAGATCATTCACTTGCGTTTCCTATTAAGGAGACTGGTGTGAGAGATTCCTTATTATACGAAGAAGTACCTACAACAATAGTGGATCGCCAAGTTTGAAATTTGAGGAGCAAGGAGAATGCTTCGATTAAAGAGTTATGGAGGAACCGAAAGATAGAGGAAGATACTTGGGAATCCAAGGAAGACATGAAAGCTAAATATCCTTCCTTATTTTCATCATTAGATGAGGTGGTTTGAGGTATGAACCCTATGCTTATCCTTAATCTACTTGATTTCGTGTTTGAGTTCCTTTTATGTTCATCATTGTATCATGATAAGAATGTCCAAAGTCTTCATTTGGGGACGAATGATCCCAAGAGGGGGATAAGTAACACCCTTAAAATTTTGATATTTTATTTTTGATCTTACCATGTATGAAACATCAATTTTTCACCTGATATGTGCTTAGGGATGTTAAAAGGGTAATTCGGGTGAGTTTTGGAATTTTCCAAAGAGGTTCAGGGTCATTTTGGAGTTCCGAGGTAGTGAACCTCCATGATAACGCTGTGTTATAGAGGATAATCTTTGCGATAAGAAGCGTGTCACGGAGGATAATCTTCATGATAAGTAGTATGGAATGGAGGTTAGCCTCCGCAATAAGCAGCATACAACGCTGCTTTGTAAAATTTGGGCAGTCACTTTAGGGTGTAGGGGTTTGGGTCTTTCTCCACTTTTAAACTCCTCCCCCATGACTTTAAATCACCTAATAAGAGTTATTACTCATTGTTAATCAGTTTTAAATGCTCAAAACTCTCTCTCTTCTCAAGAAAAAGAGAATTAGGGGTTCTTCCAAGGCTCATACTTTCAAGACTAGATTCGAATTGTTTCGAATTCTTGCTCATAAGAAAGGTATGTTAGAACTATCCTAACAATCATGGGCTAAAATTTATGTTTCCTTCATGAACTTCAAAGTATGTGGTATATGCGTATGTATGATTTTTTAGAATTAACTTAAGAGCATGATTATGGTATTCCCTCTCATGATGAAATTTACTTGTCTTAATATGTTATGGGTTGTTCAAATATATGATTAAAAGCTTGAGTAATATGATTTATTATCAATGACGAATTGATATGGTTTTGAATTCAAGAGGGTGTTTTTCTTACTTTCTATATGCTCATTCATGTTAAACGGAAAGATTTCATATAATCTATGCACAAGATGGCCACCAGTTGTTAGAGTCTTGAAAAGGGAATGTATTTCATGAATTTTTCATATGCTATTTTGAATTAAGAACTCCATGTGATGTTTAACTCTTTTGGTGGTCATTAATATATTTTGAATAAAAAGGCTAAGAATATGACATGATATGGCTTGCAAGTCTAGGTATGCTGATACCTATCATGAAATGCCCTTAACATGAAGGAAAAGAATGATATAAGCATGAATCATGGTTTTAAGAGGTTAAAATTGGGCTCAAAGAGATCTAAATGGTTACCCGAAGAAGACACGAGTTCAGATAACTCATCGCAGGAAACTATATTTTGCCAATGCGAGTTTTATGAAATGTTATTTGCCAAGTGAGATAATGCAGTATGTCAGCAAAGAGGCATACTTTTCATAACATGGTGTGTCAGCAAGGAGGCATACTTTTTCATGATACTCCAAATCCTTGCGGCAAACTTGGATTGGGAGCTTGACGGCCGAGTTAAGGGCGGATTTCATATAACCCGTAGAATTTAAGAAATGTAGGGTGTACCATCTAGTGTAGAAGTAAAATAAAGAGTGTTGTCTACATTTGTACAAGAGTAATTTGAAGCTACATTAATTATGCCTATGTGTTTTGATCTCTACTATATTGAATTGATTTTCGTAAGCTCTTGATTCTTTTATATGAAATATATATATATTGTTTTTTCTAATTGTTCTACGTACAAATACATTCCAAGTCCTCATGGCGGATGCATTGTCTCATAATATAGGATTTGAGGCACAGTCCCTCGGGTCCAGTTCAGCAACAATATATTGTTCCAGAAGTTTAGAGTCGATGAGCCTCCCTTACTTCGAAAGACATTTTCTCTATATGATAATTTTAGTCAATTTTATAATCCAACCAAGGACCTTGTACCGGCTTATCCAGACAAGTATTTCAATAGAGGCTTCGTAGGTTGGTTTAGATTGGATTTGAATGTATTTAAATTTGATTTTAAGCCTTTCCACATTTCAGTTTTATATTCCGCACCTTGTTCTTATGAATTATTTTCATGACAGTACGTTATGGGGTCTCTCAGGCCTTCGTGGATCGGGATTCCCGTCATGGCTAGGGCCTCAGATCGTGACACTTAGTCAATTTATGCAGGCTCCTAAGAATCCTCATTGGGAAGTAGCTACCAGAGTGGTTAGGTATTTGAAGAGTATAATTGGTCAAGGCATCTAGCTACAGGCTACACCTACATCTATCTTGACTTGTTGGTGTGACTCTAACTGGGGCTGCTTGTCTAACATCAGGAGGTCTATCACAGGCTATGTGATTAAGTTTGGAGAATTTCTATTTTTTTTTAAATCCAAGAAACAACACACAGTCTCTAGAAGTTCAGTTGAAGCTGAATATAGAAGCATGGCTTCTGCTGCAGCAGAAATCACTTGGCTTCTTGGTTTGTTCATTGAGTTAGGAGTACCAAATCAACTACCTATTTCTCTCATGAGTGATAGTAAATCACCCATTCAGCTGGCAGCCAACCTTGTTTTTCAAGAGGGAAATAAACATATAGAGATAGATTACCATTTTATAAGGCACAAAATTAAGGTTGGAATGCTTGAAGCTAAGTATGTGCACACTTAACTCCAGGTTGCTGATCTACTGACCAAAGGATTGAGTCAAGCTCAATATTTGCATCTGTTAGGAAAACTTGGTGTGCTTAATATCCTTTACCCTGCAACTTAAGGGGGCGTGTTGTTGAGGACTATATTTCATTATGTCATTTTACTTCTCCATTCATTCATTTTTTTTATTAATCCACTGCAACACTACTAAGCTGACTAGCCAGATAAGTTTGTTTCTCAGTTAGTTAGATGAGATGGTTGATTGATAGTTAGTCTTTTATTAGTGAAGTTTGAGTGTATAGTGAGATGGCACACAAAAATTTTCTTGAACAAGTTAGTTATTCCTACAATTCAGTCTATAAAATGCCGAATATGCTCCTCATTGTAAAGTCTGGAAGCAGTTATAAAATTCTCTCTTTTTCTTCCTCTTCTTTCTTCTAAGCTCCATTAATGGAGTCCTAGCTGATTGAGATAGTTTTCATTAAAAACACAATTTACATAATACATTTATAAAATTAGTTTTTTCTTTAATATCTTGCCAATACTCTATTTATTAGTAACTTATTGAATTCCATATTCATTGATTTTTAAATCCCATGAACCATCGAGTTTTTGAATGCATGTTGCACCCGAAGCTATTAGGCTAAGGGCATGTCTGCCTGGGCTTCACACATTGCGTAAAACAAAAAGAAGATAAATTGCAAAGACAAATTCAACATACTAGAATAACAACATACCCAGTATATTCCAATAACATGGGGTCTGAAAAAGGTAAAGTGTATGCAGTCCGAATCACTACCTCAGAGGTGAGATAAAGAGGTTGTTTTTGAAAGACTACCTATTCAAGACAAAAATATTTTAGAGAAATACCGAATAAAGGAACAAAAAATAGTAGGTAGAAACAAACAACATTTAACTGATACGAATAAAATATAACTTATACTAAGGTGTTCTGATATGTGTCTGATTTGTGCTTATTATTAACAAGAAGAATTAATCTTCAAAAACACACATGAACTATCGATGTTTTGCAAGTTCCACATCGCGTAACAATCAGTTGTCCCCTTTTCCTATCCGAGCTATCACCATCAGGCAGGAAAAGGGAACAACTTGTAGTTGAGGTGTGTTTTTGTTGAAAATATGTCTGAGAAATAAAGTAGGAATAAATATTTTTTAGTAGTTTTTAATTATTAGAGTCCTATGTGACTTAGGAATTAGTTTTCACTTTATTATTTGAATAGGAATTAGTTATCCCAATTTAAATTAGAGTGTAGTTAGAAATTTATCTATAAATATATGTTTTGAGTTATTAACAAAATAATTTCCTTTGACAATACTATTGCCGTATTTTATTTTTCTCCAACTCTTTCTCTGTTATTTCTCCTATTTCAAGGATAAAAACAATAATTGGTATCAGAGCCAATTTTTTGAGGGATCTGTGAGAATTACCAACTTTGGGTAGTAAGAATGGAGACTTATCTTGAGGTTTTAGATCTTTGGGAAGCCATGGAGGAAGATTATGATGTTGTTCCGCTGCCCGATAATTCCATGGTGGCCCAGATCAAAAGCCAAAAGGAAAAGAAAATCAGAAAATCAAAAGCAAAAACAACTTTGTTTGCTAGTGTTTCTCCAACAATTTTCAAGAGAATTATGGCCTTTACATCAGTAAAAGAAATTTGGGATTATCTGAAGGAAGAATATACAGGAGATGAAAGAATACGAGGCATGAAGGTCTTGAATCTAATAATGGAATTAGAATTGCAAATGATGAAGGAATCTGAGAGCATCAAAGAGTACTCAGACCGTCTTCTTGGCATTGTTAACAAGGTAAGATTGCTTGGCACAAAATTTAAAGATTCAAGAATTGTTGAAAAAATTCTTGTTACAGTGCTTGAAAGATACGAAGTATCAATAACTACCTTGGAAAACACAAAAGACCTGTCCAAGATTACCTTGGCAGAATTGTTAATACGTTGCAGGCATAAGAGCAAAGGAGGCTTATGAGGCAGGATGGTATGGTTGAAGGAGCTTTGGAAACCAACCACAAGACTCAAAGCAAGGGTAATACTTCAAGAAAAAATTACTCACCTTGCCAGTACTGTGGTAAAATAGGTCATCTTCTGTTTAAATGTTGGAAGAGACCACATGCACAATGCAAGATTTGCAATCAACTTGGCCATGAAACTGTGATTTACAAAAACAAATCTAAAAAATATGAAGCATAATCCCAAGTCACTAGAGAAAAAGAAGAAGACCACTTATTTGTAGCAGCATATTGTTCAACCAAGAAATCTGATTTTTGGATGATTGACAGTAGTTGTACAAACCACATGACATATGACAAAACTCTTTTTAAAGAGTTTTTGCCTTTGAAAAAATAGAAAATCAGAATTCGTCTTCTCAGCTGCCACATGTTAGAAATCGGACATAATAAGCAAACCACAAGCAAAAGTAAAAACAAGAACACACAGATTTAAATGAAAATCCTTGCAGAAAAACCACGGGCAGAGGCAGAAGAATTCACTATAATGGAGAGAGAGTACAATGGTAGAGACGATAGTCTCAATTTCATGTGTATAAGAATGATCCAAAACAACCCACTAAATCACACTTATATAATACATCGGTCCGATCCCTATGCTACCACCACGGACCCCATTGAAAATCACAAAACCGCAAAACTTTCAGGGCCAGATCAACAAAATTTGGGTCACAAGTCTAACACCACCATTATGTCTTGACCATATTCTTCAACTTTTTCCTACAATGATATATAAAAAGAAAGAAGAAAAATCAACTTAGATAGCCACACATCGAACCTCTTATACTAAATATAGCTTGCGGATGTATAATATGTGCATAATCGATATTTAACATGTGTATAACCATGTATAATTTGTGTATATAGGCAAGGAACGATAAACGGTGAATCCAGCCAACTATTTATGTAAAGATCCCTAAAAAGAATGAAAACAGATATACACCGATTCTACTTCTAGTGACATACATAGTTCAGCTAATTTCAATTAACAAGTGAAAGCTATTAATTCTGCAATAATGTACTGCAATATGAACATATTGCTAACAAATTATTTATAAACAAAGTAGTATTAGAATGACTGGCCCGAATGACATAGAATGGTTACAGATTTGTCTAACTGATCTCAACTTAATTGTCTTATATCGAGGTGGTTAATTGATAGACTAATACTTACCGAAGCTGAAATCTTATTGAAGGCTATAATATCTGCCAAGGATCGGACTCGAGTGTAGACTAACTTTTTAAGATATGCATTTAGGTTCATCTTGAATTCAGCAGAAAGTGCTATGCCTTGAGCAACAACAAGAGCATCTCGGACCAAGTCGATGTTAGGTATTTCCAGGTTGTAAACTAATACTGCTCCTTTTTGCCTTCAAATATTTCCAAGAAAAAAATATCCATATCTTGTAGTATTAACATAATAAAATCAAAATCAAACATGATAGGTTCTGTGTTAGGATTGAGAATTCTGAATAATACAGAATCAATCAAAGTAATCAATTAAAGACAATAACATAGACGATAATAACGATAAGTTGAGAAAATAAACGAGGCACAAATTTAATGTGGTTCGGTCAACTTGACCTACGTCCACAACCAAAAGGAGGAGCAACTTTACTAAACACCAACGGAACAAAAGAGAGTGCAAAAGTACAAAAGAGAGTACAAAATTAGAGTAATTAAATACTCTAATATCCCAAATACCCAAAAGAATAACCTTACAAATATCACTCCAAAAAAGAAAGAGGCTCTCTCAAAGTATTTTCCAACACAACTCTCTCACAAATACTCTCTACAAAGAAAAAAACAAACACAACTAAATACTTCTCAAATGTTGGTGTTCTTCTCTATTGATGTGTTCACCAAAATGAAAGAACTTTCCTCTATTTATAGAGATGAAAATAGGCTTGCTAATGTCATCCATGATGTTAATGGATGATGTAAATTTCAACATTTGCATGTGAATGGGAGAAATTTACAACAAAATCTTTGGTAGCAACTTTGTTTGACAAATCCAAAAATAATCTTTCAAAAAAAGTCATTGGTAGCAACTTTGTTTGACTAATCCAAAAATAATCTTCCAATAATCTTTGGTAGCAACTTTCTTTGACAAAGCAAGTGTGAATCAAAGAATAAACAAAGGCCACATTACAAATCTCCACCTTGGCCTGAGTTTGGTTAATATAGTAAATTTGCTTCACCTTCTTCACAAAGCCTCAAAGGGCTTTCAAAATTCCATGATGTCAGAATCAGATGAGTCTCCATCTGAAATTGAAATGGTAGCAACACCTGTAATAGTAGATCCCGACAGTGCATACAACGTCCCAGACTTGCATGCCTTCATAACCACAAGACCACCTCGAGAGACTTCAAGAACTCCACCTTCACATGTGTATTTGCATCCATGAGATTCTAGAGTGCCCAAAGAGATGAGATTTTTCTTCAACTTAGGAACACATCTAACATTTCTGAGAGTTCTTACAATACCATCATGCATTTTAATTCGGACACATTTTTCAATAATTTGGCAAGCAACACTGTTTCCTACCAAGATAACTCCACTTTTAACAGGATCATATATAGAAAACAAGTCTTTGTTAGGACACATATGAAATGAACAAGCTGAATCTAAAATCTACTCATTGTTAGAACAAGAAATATTTTCGGTTACTAAAAATATTTCTCCTTCAATCTCATCAGGAGCAACACTTGCTTCAGCGGTGTCAGAATCCTTGTGCTCATTTTTCTTTAATTTTCCCTTGTTTTGCAACTTAGGACAATCAAACCTGATGTGACCTTTTTTATGACAATAATAACACATTGAATTGCTAAAATTTGGACTTTGCATTAGATCTACTCCTGACAAATAAATCGGATGCTTGCTTTTCACTACCTTTCCCGATAATATCTCTATCTATCTGATCTTTAGATTTCAACATAGATTTGATTTTTCTATAAGAGATAGTTTCTTTTTCATAAAGTATAGCATCTCTAAAATACTTAAAGGAATGGGGTAGGGAACATATTAGTAGAACAACTTGAGCTTATTCCTCAATCTTGACATCTATATTACTTAAATGCATAAGAATGGAATCAAAGACATCAAGATGTGAGAGTATGGAAGTATTTTCATCCATACAAAATGTATAAAGTTTTTTCTTCAAGTAAGTCTATTCTCTACCGTTCTTTTCATATACAGACTTTTCAACTTTTCCCATATACCTTTGGTAGTGGTTTTTGAAGCTACTTCATGTAATACATCATCAGAGAGATTTAGTATAAAACTAGATCTCGCCTTTTTATCAAGGCTATCAAACTCCTCGTCTGTCATTTTTTCTGAAATTTTCTCCTTTTCTTGCAGTGTGATATCTGAACAATCCTAAACTAGGATAACTTTCATTTTCAACTGCCACATACCAAAGTTTAAACTTCGGTCAAATTTCTCAACATAAATCTTTGTAATTGTCATGGTGACTACTAGGACAAAATCGAGATTAACCTCATTCTGATACCAATTTGTTAGGATCGAGAATCCTAAATAGTGCAGAATCAATCAAAGTAATCAATTAAAGACAATAACAAAGATGATAATAATGATAAGTTGAGAAAATAAAGGAGGCACAAATCTAACGTGGTTCAATCAACTTGACCTACGTCCACAACCAAAAGGTGGAGCAACTTTACTAAACACCAACGGAACAAAAGAGAGTGCGAAAGTACAAAAGAGAGTGTGAAAGTACAAAAGAGAGTACAAAATTAGAGTAATTAAATACTCTAATATCCCAAATACCCAAGAGAATAAACTCACAAATATCACTCAAAAAAAGAGGTTCTCTCAAAGTATTTTGCATCACAACTCTCTCACAAAAATACTCTCCACAAATAAGAAAACAAACACAACTAAATTGTTCTCAAATGTTGGTGTTCTTCTCAAGTGGTGTGTTCATCAAAATGAAAAAACTCTCCCCTATTTATAGAGATGAAAATGGGCTTGTTGATGTCATCCACGATGTTAATGGAAGATGTAAATTTCAACATTTGCATGTGAATGGGAGAAATTTACAACAAAATCTTTGGTAGCAACTTTGTTTGACAACTCTAAAAATAATCTTTCAAAAAAGTCATTGTTAGCAACTTTGTTTGACTAATCCAAAAATAATCTTCCAATAATATTTGATAGCAACTTTATTTGAAAAAGCAAGTGTGAATCAAAGAATAAACAAAGGCCACATTACATACTGTTTGAGCCAATTGCTGCGTCAATGAGATTGCAACAACACACAAAAGGTTATGAATAACTCTGACAATGTGTCTGTATAAGGCATAATACATAGGTGGCATGCACTCAAACTTGGCCTCAACTAACAAATAAATACTCAAAACTTTGAGAGTGCCTAGGTCTTAACTGGAAACTAAAATTCTAACTTGTCCACACTGTGTTTTGTGGACACTAGACACTAACGTGACACATTTGGAGGTGTTTATCATTTTGTAAGTTAAGAGTGTTCAACTGACACAATAGAGAGACGAGTTGAGGTCAAGTAAGTGTTGATATATGTATTATGCTTTCATACAAGGTCTAGAGAGAGGACCTATCTGCAACTAGTGAAATCATTATGGCCCTCCCATTACGCCTATCAAGTTGAGCCTACATGCACTGCTATACTGGACCACCAAGCACATAAAGTGCACGACCTAATAATTGCTAGAAATGTAAGTACAAATGAAAAGGATTACCTACAAATGAAAAGGATTACCTTAAGGTGTTAAAATGTTGTCGATAAGTCTTGATTTCGTTGGAAACAAAAAGGTCCTTTAAAATACCTAGTCTTTTAACTTTAAGCCCATCAGCCTTAAGAAATTGCCGGTATCCACCATGAGGAATGTAAGTGGAAGCCCTTTTAGTTGCTAGAAAATCATCTCGATAAAAGCCAACAATGGCAGCAAGAACCTTAACAGTATCAGATACTGTCCTGCAGATTGGCCTGTTCTACAACAAAAAAGCATTGTATGAAAACATTTTCGACGTCGTCTATGTTCATGTTTGTTACCAAGTACTTTGCATTTTTGCTTCTCTAATAAAGCTTACATCGTTTAAATTCTGGATCTAATACTAAAACCAAGTATTCCTATTTTGCAGGTGTTCAAAACTCTGGCATTAAATAGTTCAACAAAGAGGAAAAAGGATACTCCATCCATCCAAAAAGAATTACACATTTCCATATCTAAAATTTTACTCTAAATTTCTCGTTTAACCTTTAAAAAGATGTTTCTATAGCCACATTAATGCTATAAAAAATACAAGTTTCAACTTTCAAAAGCCAACACAAAAAATGAGTCTTCTAGCAAAGGTAACGTATTCTTTTAAGAGGAAGAAACTTATAACATTGTAGCCGCTAATGGTTATTTTTGCCGAATGGTCTTCCTATGTGCTAGTTTCAAAGACTCTCTTTTGTTACACGTCTTCCTTGCTGCTTGACATATAGTAGGTATCTGGTTTACTGCTTTAGGTATCAACTCTATGGCTTTCAATCTAAATAGTTTCAATTTCAACCAATCAACAGTTGATAGTCAAGGCTTTTCCTTTCTTTCTTAAAGTACGTGCCGAGTCAAACTATGTCACAGAGATTATTGATTTTTACTTACGCAACAGTGTCTTACCTATGTGAAATTGGGATTACACCTGCCTTGCTAGTGAGGCCAACTGTTGATTTGATTCCAATAACTGAATTAGCATTGGCTGGACATAGAATGGAGCCTGCTATTTCTGTCCCTAATGCTACTGCTGCAAGGTTTGCCGCTACTGATATTGCAGAACCAGTGCTTGATCCTGATGGATTAGCACTTGCTACATAAGGATTCTGTAATAACATGAGTAAAAACAGTAAATTATTACACGTTTTAGTCAAATTGTTCTTAAAAAAAGGAAAGAACTTAACTAACACCAACTATGCCTCAAATCCCAAATAAGTTGCGGTCGGCTATATGAGTCATGATCACTTCTCCAACTAAGCAAGAACTTAGCCAACAATTAAGAGGGGAAACCACTAGCCTACATATTTTTAGGAGAGAAAGTAGAGAAAGTTAGATTATGTGAGGCGGATTAGTTTATGACCCGTTATTTTGCTCATCATGACCTGTTTGAGTGGCTCCAATTTGACCCAACCTGCACATTTACCACCCATGACGAATCAAAACTATATCTATTAGTAATAACATATGACTCACCAGAGCTTGTCCAAGTCTTCCATTCCAACCATGAGGCATCTTTGAAGATCTAGAACCAGCCCACTCAGTCATAGTTGCCTTGCCAAGTATGATACACCAGCATTCCTCAACTTCTTGACCATACCAGCATCTTGAGGCACAATAGATCCAACAATTGCTAATGATCCTGCTGTTGTGTTAAGTTTATCTTTTGTTGCAATCTTGTCCTTGACAAGAAATGGATTATCTTTCTGGATTTCACTTAGATACAACTCAACAAGTTGTCTTGAGGTAAGTTTGTTTTACTTGAAAGCTATGTGAATGTCATCTATAGTTGATTCCTTAAATGAGAATGTTTTTGCCTCAGTAATGTTACTGTAGTTGGATAATAACATGCACAGAGAAATGAAGGGAGTGGAAAGAACAAACATTTTTGTTTGTCAAAGTGATTGAAGATATTTACTTCAAAATTAGTCACATAAAAGTAGATAGTGTGGGGTCCTTCCCTATAAATACATAGAAAAATTGATGGCATTTTGGGTGTGTTCCCAAAGGCTCACACTAGGCCGCTTCCCAGCCTACCCGGGGCAGCTGATACAAGAGAGACCAAGAAAGACACAAAAACCACACACCAAAACAGTTCGCTAGTCAAGAAACCGTGGACCTCTTTGATGACCACACTCGGATTCAAGAACAACGACAAGAACACAAGAAAATAAGGTGTTTAACACCTATTGGCAACCAACAATCCCAAACTATATTAGCAATAATAAGATGAAGAACAACAACATTATAACAACAAGAATAATACGGGTTACAATACAAGACACTACCAATAGTTACAAAAAAATAAAGATAGAAAGATAGACAAATGGATGGTATAATCCTAAGAACCCAAGAGCTTATTCCACTCTTGAACCCTTAACACTACACAAAACTATCATCTATCTCTTCCAATTGACACAAGAGAGGTGTACACCACCCAAGCACCAACGTATCAAGAAAAATGCAACACACAAATGATTCCACACTTTTGCAATGCCCTAGTTTCGGTTGGACTCTCTCTCACTCTAAGAGAAGTGTTCTTTCAATAATAATAATCAACTAAAGAACTAGAAACCCTATAATGTTCTATTTATATTACATTACAAAATAAGAGACAAAAGACTAAAGAGCCCTTTCATTAATGGGCTCCAAATCGCCCATTGAGTGCGCTTTAGGGGCGGTTTTGGGCCTTCTTCACACTTGGGCTTGTGCACCATTTTAGGTGATCTTCAAAATACTCAAATAGTGTCCAAGTTCATGATCGTACTCGTATCATCCTCTCCATCTTGAGAAGAATTTTCCCACAAATTCACGACCTCGCCTTTTTTATAATGGCACTTCATAATCTCCTTCACACGGCCACACATTTTCTAGATCTTCCTCGCTTCGCATTTTAAACTTTTATTGCTCTCCATCTTGAGGCTTGCCATCAACCTTATCCGTTTTAATTACTACTTCTTCCCTAAGATAGTATAATTTTCCCTCCCTTAGGATCACGTTCCGCCGGTTTGGGCACTCACTAGCCTTGTGCCACCACCCTTGTCATTTGAAGCATTAAAATCCCTTGAAATTAGAAGTGGAAATTGGTTTACCTTCATACCTAGTGTATTGTTTTGAGGCAGCCTTGGTGCTCTCGGTTTGGACAACCATGAATGAGCTCTCTTTGAGCTCCCTTTCAACCTCCAATGCTTTTTGAAATATGCCATCAATGGTGTTGAACTTATGAAGTGTCATGCGAGTGTAGATGTCCTTGTTCAACCCTAATTTGAAGCGCACGATGTCATGACTCACTTGTTCTCCCCGATGATCTAGTTTCAACATTAATTGTTAAAATTCATCATAGTAAGCCATGACACTCTTTCTCCCTTACTTCAAATTGTACAATTTGTCAAGGAGCTCATGTCTATAAGTCTCGGGCAAGTATCTTTGCTACATAAGGTTCTTCAACTGAAACCAAGGAGGAGGTTTTCCCCCAATCATCTCATTCCTAAACCGTTTAACATACTCCCACCATGTATTAGCATATCCTTCGAAGTGAGCTATAGCATAACAACTTTTCTTTTCTTTGGTGAGATCATTAAGTTGGAAGATCTTGTCATAAGACAACTCCCATGCAAGGTAGGATTCAGGATCACTCTCACCTTTGAAAATGAGAAGGCTCACTTTAATGGAATTGAGACCTACATCTCAGTTTAGATGGCCATCTCTCACCTCTCGGCCTAACTCCCCAAGTCTACCTCTTATTCTTTCTTCCTTAAGTAAACATCATCATACGGCCTTAACCATTATGTTGTCCTCCCCTATCATAGCCCTCAACATGGATGGGTTTATTTGGGTTAATGGAGCTTGTAGTGGTGGGATTGTATTTAGATAGTGAGGTCTTTGGTTAAGTGGAGTTTGGATGAGAGGGTTCGGGTTTAGTGGTGGTATTTGGGTTCCAAGCCCTTCTTGTTGGACTTGGTAAAGTGGAGGATGGTTTGGTCTATCTTATTCTCGGCTTCATGAGTTAAGATTGGTTGGATTTGTGGAAATTGGTGGATATAACATTTGGTGCAAGGTCTCGGGAGTATTAGTTGGGAAATTATTTTGAGGGGTAGAAGGTCGACTCATTTGGCTTTCCACATATTCTAATCTCCCACTCTTTGATTCGAAATCCATATCTAATTTTTCAGGACCCATATTCAACCTAGCCACATCCTGGAACATAGTTTCCAGGCAAGGTAAAATGAGATTGATGGCATTATTGTCCACTATTTTAGCATTTAAAGCCTCGGGTTCCATTGTGGTTGTACCAAAAATAACCCTTCAAGTTATGATCCAACAAGACACCCAATCAGTTCCCAACATCACACACAACAATACAATACAAATCCTACAAAACAAAACACACGTTAGTTCAAAACAACCTCCCACAATGAGATCCCACCTTCAAGTTTCTTCAAACTCAAGTTCAACAATGGTGGATGACTCAAATCTCAAATTCAAACCCTATACTCCTATAGTGTTAGAGAACACAAATCTAAAACTAAAAATACAATAAAAACATAAAATCAAAAACTCAAAATTTGACCTAGGGTCAAAAATGGGTTTAGTATTTTTTTTAAGGAGATTTTCGATTTTAACACTTTTTTTGGTTGGGATTTTCAATTTCTAGACTCTAATAGTGTTAGGGAATAAGGATATAGAACTACAAACACACAAAACACACAAAAATCAAGTTTTTTGAAAGACCCTAAAAACATGAACAATAACTTTTTTCTTTTTTATTCTTTTTCACTTTTTTTTTTACTTTCAAGATAACAATCCCAAAATTGATTTTGTTGGAACAAAATTAAACCTTGATTTGATACCAAATGATACAAGAGATACCAATAAAGATACAAAAACCACACACCAAAATAGTCCACTAGTCAAGAAACCATGGACCTCTTTGATGACCACACTCGGATTCAAGAACAACAACAAGAACACAAGAGAATAAGGTGTTTAACACCTATTGGCAGCCAACAATCCCAAACTATATTAACAATAATAGGATGAAGAACAACAACATTATAGCAACAAGAACAATAACGGTTACAATACAAGACACTACCAACAGTTACACAAAATAAAGATAGAAAGATAGACAAATGGATGGTACAATCCTAAGAACCCAAGAGCTTATTCCACTCTTGAACCCTTAACACTACACACAACTATCATCTATCTCTTACAATTGACACAAGAGAGGCATCCACCACCCAAGAACCAACGTATCAAGCAAAATACAACACACAAATGATTCCACACTTGTGCAATGCCCTAGTTTCAGTTGGACTCTCTCTCACTCTAAGAGAAGTGTTCTTTCAATAATAATAATAATCAACTAAAGAACTAGAAATCCTATAATATTCTATTTATATTACATTATAAAATAAGAGATAAAAGACTAAAGGGTCCTTTCATTAATGGGCTCCAAACCACCGATTGAGTGCACTTTAGGGGCGGGTTTGATCCTTCTTCACACTTGGGCTTGTGTACCCTTTTAGATGATCTTCAAAATACTCAAAAAGTGTCCAAGGTCATGATCGTACTCGTATCAGCAGCCCAGTTAATTTTTGGCCAATATCACGTCCGGTCCCCGAGCCCACCCCAAAAGCAGTGGGTTATAGATAGACAATATCAGTCAGCCACAGACCCCCAGTTACTGATCTAATCCTCCACGAAAAGTAAGAAAATCTGCATAAGAAAATATTTTCCTAGTTTTTACTTGTTTTCTTATGTTTGGTTGGTGGATGGAAAATATTTTCTATTGTTTGGTTGGTGAATGAAATATTTTTCAGAAAATACATTTTAGTGTTTTGGAAAAGAGTAAAAATATATTTTAGAAAAATAATTTTTGACCCTAAAATTACTTCTTTTAGGGTGTGTTCAATATGAAGGAGGAAAAATATTTTCTAGAAAAATAAGTTATTTTTTACGTATATTCTTGTGTTCGTTATGCAAATTGGGTAAGTATATATTTTCTAAAAGTATTTGTATATATTTAAAAAAAATAATGAGAATGAATAAGATAAGAAGGGTGGGATAAAAAAAAGTTTTGGATTTTTTTTTTAAAAAAACAAATTTAAAAAGTTTTTTTTTTTGGGGAAGAGGATTGGTAGGTAGGGGTTGAGATTGTCAAAATAGACAGTAAGGGTGGGATAAGAAAGAAATTTTAATTTTCTTTTAAATAAATAATTTTTTTAGGGAGGGAGGGGCTAGTAGGGGGTGGGGTGGGGGTAGGGGAGTAAGGGTAGGGTAAAAAAATATTTTTTTTGGAAGGGAAAGGAGAAAGGTTGGTAGGGGTGGGGTGGGGGTGGGGTCGGATAGCGGATGGAGAGAGAAAGTTTGAATTTTGTTTAAAAAATTAAATATTCTTTTTGAAGGGAGTGAGGTTTGAGTTTTGGGTTAGGGGATGAGGTAAGAAAAAAACTTTGAAATAGCTTTTTTGAATAGGGAGTGGGGGTCGGGTTAGGGAGTGAAGGAATTTTAAAAATTAAAAAAAAATTTAAAAAATTATTTTTTTAGAGGGGGGACGAGGGGATTAGGGGTGGAGGGTTGGTTAGGGGGGTAAGAAAACGTTTGAATTTTCTTTAAAAAAATTAAATATTTTTTTTGAAAAAGGGGTGGGGTAGGGGGAGAAGTAGGGTTTTGAGTTTTGGGGAGGGGGATGAGGTAAGAAAAAAATTGAATTTTTTTTTAATAGGGGTGGTAGGGGGTGGGCTGGGGGTAGGGGATTTGGGGCCGGAGTAGGGGTGGATGATTTTGAGGATTGTATGAATATTTTAACTTAAGAGTGGGGTTGAAAGAGAGTTTTAGAAAATATTTTCCTTACTTTTTGAAGGGAAGTCATTTTTCTTAGATTTGAGAAAAATAAGTTGATTTGGAAAATATTTTCCAAAACCTTTAAGCCAACCAATTATGAGAAAATTGAAAAACGTCTTCCAGAAAATGTTTTCCTTCATACCAAACATGCCTTTCATTATATAGGAAAGCGAAAATAGTCTATTACCCCCACTTGTAGTCGAAATCTCCATTACACACTCAACCTTCACGGGAGTCCCATTACCGCCCCCCTCCCCCAAATATTTTTTTAATTATATTTAGTAACCCCCAATTGCTAACCTATCATGGGAAGTGAGAACACCCCAGTAGGCACGTCAATTGAAGCATTAACACTTCAAAATCATTATTTTAAGTGCCGTATTTATAATATAAGTTATTAATTTTAATTATTAAATAATATTGTTTTCTCTAACTAATAAAAGCCCCAACAGTAATCCTTCATCTCCAAACGCCATCTTCCTCATGAAAACTTTCATCTCCTCCATTTTTTTTTGATTTCTCTCAAAAGAACTTAGAGTTTAGTTGTTATCCCAATTTCTTGTTCAACTCTTGAATTTGTGATTTGTAATCTTATCCAACTTTAATTTAGGGTTCGTAATTTGTTGATTGATTTTGTCGGAATTCTTCAAATGACAAATGCGGAATTGGATAAGCTTTGTATGGATGAATCAGACCCAATGCTCAATGTTGTAGTGAGATGCAAACATGAAATTTTGCTGACCTTGCAAACTTCATGGTCGAAATCAAATCCGGGAAGAAGATTTTGGTCTTGCCCCTACTATGGTGTATGTATTTATTTTCATTGCATTTTGCTTCACTTTAGATTCAATTGATGCCAATGTACTGATTTTTTATTTTTTTATAGGATCAAAATTATAATTTTTTTCTATGGAGGGATAAAGAAAAAGTAGATCCAAGATCAAGTTTTATCCTCCCAAGATTAGTGAACAAAATCAAAGAGTTGGAACAAGAAGTGTGGCTTAAACAGGTCCAAATTGACAAGTTGACTTTAAAGAGGAGGCTCAATGAAAGAGAAAAATGGTGTAAGTTCAATAAGAAAATACTTTTTGTATTTTGATTTGTGTTGCTGCCATGTTCATCGGCAATAAATCTGTTGAAAGTAGTTAATTGATTGTTTATGGTGTAAATTTTGTATGTGTATATCGGATTATGGTGTGTTATAGTGTTTTAGTTAATTGTTCAATTGTGTCTTGTGTAATTCAATTGTGTCTTCGTTAAATCGTTTACTCTGACATCTTGTTATTACAATATTGTGTCAACACAACTATATAACCAACATCCCCCACCATTTTTTAAATACAACTGTTGTGACAACAAACTTTACAACACCACAACACCATCATTTGAACATAACAAAATGTGATAATTCATTACAACTTCAATACCTAACATAAGGAAAAATTTCATCAATAAACTGTTTTCACTAACTAAAAAAACACAACATTCATAATGCCTAACATAAGGCAACATTCATCAACCTAAGTCACAGTCATAATGCCTAATATAAGGGAACATTCAATAGTAGGCAAAATAAAAAATAGCAACCCGTAAGTAGTTCACCATCACCATTCTCAAATACAAAATAATGTCAACTGGACTAACTTAAAATAGTGCTTACAATAATCAACATCATTACAATTTTCATGGCATCTTTGACTTTGCAGAGGTGCTGTTTGGACTTGGATTATTTGAATTGCTTCCCACTGTCTGCTTTCTTTTCTCCTTCTTAAGCTCTTGTAGTTTTTTTTTGTTGATATTTCTTCTTTGCTATTTCATTTTAGCTTACTGGTAGTACTTGGTGTATAACTAATGTTACCAGTTACATCAGTTGGTCTTGTCACCTTTGCTTGACCAGTAGAGTAGATCTTACTGCTAGGCATGTCAGACTGCAATGAAGGATAAAAATATTTATTTCTCATATATTAAAGACTCATAATTTATAAGATTAATAATTTACATAAGATATAAAAAAGTAAGAGACTTACATTTAAGACTTTGAAGTCATTTTCAGCTTGAAACACACCCATTCTCATTACTCTTGACCTTTTCAATGGAGTTGTGTTTTCTCTATCACTACTCATTACTCTTTTAGTAGTACCAACTATTTAAGATGATGCACAATAATCATAAGGTGCAAAACAGGATGCTGGAAAAATAATAGGTGCAGAAGGTGCTTTAGGTAGAGGAGGTGTAGTAGGTGCTACTGATGTTGTCTTTTTTGGTCTCTTTCTTCCTTTTTTTCTTTGGGAGGTGCACTAATGAATTCTGATGGAGTTTTCTATACATATAAAAAGAAGAGAGTTATAAAAATTATTGAGCTAATTAGTACTAAATTCAAGTGTAATATTACCTTTGGTCTACCTCTTTTCCTGCCTTAACTAACACCTTTTCCTTGAGGAGGTGCATTTGGTGTTTTTAGTGGAGTTTTATACATATAAAACAAATGTTAAAAATTTTGAAAAGTAATAAAATAATATACTAAAGTAAGTTTAAATATTACCTTTGGTCTGCCTCTCTCCTTGCTTGAACTAGTAGGTGTTGTTGCTAATGGTGCACTTGGTTCTGCTGATTGTGCACTTTGAGCGCACCCTCTTTGGTTGTGGCCTCTATATTGACATAAATTACATGTCATTGATAGTCCAGTTCTAGACAATTTTCCTGATTTCTTTATTTCTCCAGCTTCCTTCCTCCTAGCCTTAGATAGCCTGCCAGACAAGGTTGTGATTTTAGGTGGTGCAACAGTAATGTTTGATGAAACCGGCCACATTTCTATGTTTGTTAATGGTTCAAGAACATTGTCATAAGTCATAAGTATGTTTCCTTACTGTAGCAGCTGTTAATATAGTCATACAAATGGTACTTCTTAAACAACAATGCAGCAACAACATGTGCACATGGTATTCCCTTTAATTGCCACTCCCTACAACTACAAGTCCTCTTAACAATATCCACTTTGTGTTGACAAAGCCCTTCTTTCACTTTAAAACCAACCAGTCCATTAAACTCAATAGTATAATCTATAGACCTGTTAATGTTCTCCTCTAAAATCTTCAAACGCATTGGAAAGTAATTACTACACCAAATACTTGGAAACTCTCTTAGAGTGCCTATTCTTGTCATCATCTTTACTCTGATTTTTCAAGCATGGTAATGATGGTCTTGTGCTTCGCTGCCAAGATCCATGCATTAAAACACTCACTCATGTTGTTATTCTCAAAATCACACTTGACTTCAGTTTTGAAGTAAAGCTTGTACCAGTAGTTAATGTTGTAGTACATTAACTCATCTATCATTTTTTCGAGACCAAGAAACTTCATCTTCTATATGTTATTCCTCAGTTGAGACTCAAATATACTTTTGTCTATCTTCCAAAACTGTTGTCTTCTTTGAAGACCTCTCCAGTCCTTAGCCCAATTAGCTAAGATATGTCTTGCACATCTTCTATGTTCAGATTGAGGTAACACCTCCTTAATTGCTACAAACAGTCCCTACGGTACACATATATACCAAAAAAAAGTGAAATTAGGACATGATTATATATACTAAGTTAAACTAAAAATAAGTTTACATGTCCCTAAACTTAACCCTATGAAATATATATCTTCTAAACATATTACAACCCTATTTTCATCTCAAAGATCATCATCCAAGAGAACTAAAGAAGAAAAACAACTAGGGTTGCATAATTAAGCTTCAAGATCCGATTTCAAGGAAATTCTTCCGTCAATCATCAAGAATCTTCCTTCTAAGGTATGCGTAGTGTTCATCCACGGATTCCTTTCATTCGTGGAGTTCAATAATCAATATTTAAAATACAAAAGCTTGGTTGATTGTGGTGATATGATCATACCCATGTTGATGCTTGTTTGTTTTCCTCTTTTTCATTATAAAGTATGATTTCTATATTGTTAGGTGTTGATGATCATGTTGTTGATATTGGGTGATTCCCAAGATGGAATCTTTATATGTTTTTGTGAATACATGATATCATATGAGTTGGAAACATGTAAAATTGGATTGTTCATGATTTATAATTTGATGAATTCACCTATGCTTAAGATGTGCATGTAAGGTGTTTGATAAAATGCCTAAGGAACTAGAAATCATGCAATATAGCTAAATTGTGACTAAGTGAAGGATTCATGATATGCCCTTACGTTCCAAATGACTTCTATGTTGTTAATGTGCCTTGTACATGTTGTTGGAATACTCATGAACTATTCTTATGAGATTATGCTATGTTTACTTGCAAATCCTACTTATGAACAAGATGCATGACAACCATGCAATCCACATGAACTTCCATGCTATTAGTATGTGTTGCCAATATAATTATGCAACGAACATGATATTAAGATTGTGCAAGTACTTCCATGTGATATGAAATCCTTCTCATGCAATACATTGTTGATAACTATGCATAGTATGAGATCCCTACTTATGATATTATATATTATGGACTCTACTCTTATGATAAAGTCAGTCATGTGTGTCAGTTTCCTTCCATCGAGTCCTGGGGGTACTTGTACCCGAAAACTATAGCTGTGTGCCTAGATCCGTGTCATGTTTCACAATATTCGAGCTCAAGCTATGATTCCATAGACTTCAGTCAGTTATGTGACTCAGGAAAAACTCATGATCTTAGTCAATTGTCAGATATCAGTAACATTTCGCCAGTCAATGGAATTCAGTAAGATCAAGTCATGCACAGTCAGTTATTCATGTCCAATCCCTCCAGATGGGAGTAGAGGTTAGCACCGAGTGAACCCAAGAATGGGAACTCACCCGCCAGTTCAGGGTGTGATTCTTAATAGCAATCCTTGTGTTTCAGAACTATGTAGCCAGCGTAGGTTAAGACATCTTAACCCATCAGCTTAGGGTTGATGAGGTGGCTTAACCCGTTAGTTTAGGGTTCCCACCATTCTTATTGAGTACCCGCTAGATAAGGGTCACTCACAATTGTCCTTACCAGTGGTGCGGTATTGACACCCCTCCAGTCGGGGCAGAGATTGGACCCTAGCTTAGCCATAACCGCATACATGGGGCATGTCGGTTAAACACTACTTCCCACAATTTTAGTAACAGTCTTAGTAAAAAAACTCAGAGCATTCTTCAGATTTCATTATATACAGGACTGTCAGATACAGTCATCCATGTTATCAGTTTTAGTATCAGTCTCAGTAAAAGAACTCAGAGCGTTCTTCAGATTTCAGTATATACAGGACTGTCAGATACAGTCATCCATGTTATCAGTTTCAGTATCAGTCTCAGTAAAAGAACTCAGAGCGTTATTCAGATTTTAGTATATATAGGACTGTTAGATACAGTCATCTATGTTATCAGTTTTAGTATCAGTCATGACAGTTATCAGTAAACCATGTATTAGCTTACAAGTCATGCTATCACGTATTCATGGTCCCAGTTTCTATATATGTGTGTTTGCACTCCCACGTTCATATTAGTCAGTCAGTGTTGTTCATGCATGAAACCCTTTATGTTCATCCTACCTTCCTTGTATACTCAGTACTCCAGTTGTACTGACGCATTTGCGCTATGGTGCTTTCTTTTCATGTTACACTATAGGTTCCTAGACACGAGCTCCAGCCCAGCAGTAGCGGTAGCATTCCAGTCGCAGAGACACAGTGAGTCCTTATTGATTCAAGGACAATATGTTTTGATTTGTTTAATTATTCTTCAGTTTAGTTTTATGGAGTTAGTTGGAGACATGTTCCTTCAACTCCTTATTCAGACAGTTTAGAGGCTTTTGGATTTACTTTCAGATTTACGTTTAGATTGAGTTGTTTTGGGTATTTTCACCCACATGGTTTTATTCAGTTGAACCTTATGGCCTTACAGTTCCATGTATTCCGCACTATTATATCATGATTTGTAGTATACAGGTACAAATATCAGTCATGGATTAGCTTGTGGTCCCTCGGAGTCATGAGCATCGTGTAGCATTTCGGTTCATCAAATTGGGGTGTTACACAATACTAGGTGCAGTAGCACTTAGTGCAGCAACACTTGGTGCAGCAGCCCTAGGTGCAACAATACTTGATGCAGCAATACTTGATGTAGCAACACTATCTGTAGTAGTGAAAAGAGGTGTGGTATTGAAAGGAGATATGGTTAGAAAAGAAGAAACAAGGTCCTCCAGATTTAAATGGTCCTCACCGACCCTAAATTTAGGCCTAGTATTGAAAGATGGACCAGATTCCTCCATATTCCCATGACTAACATTTTCTAATAACATGGGGTCCAAAATTGGATCATCAACTAAATGGTTGACAAATACCTCCACTTCATCCTCATCTTCCGAGGAACACAACATGTCTAAAATATCCATATCATCATCAACATCTACCAAAATGCCACTGTTAGGTGGTTTAATACTAAAGGTACAATTTGTGCTACATCCCAATTTTCTAATATAGTTTCTCAACTCAAAATATGACACCTTATCTACATCAACATCTAAAAATTCTGTAATTTGTCTACCATTTTAAACCGGTTCCCTGCTACTTAAATCTAATAACCCACCAAGGTACCATCTTAGAATAATCAAAGTAAAACCATTCATGTCTTACCTGATAACAATAAAGAATCAAATAAGACATAGTAGCATCGTAGAAATATTATCAAAAAGAAAAAAATTGATTTCATGAAAAATAGTTGTAATATGGTACAAATTGAATACCTATACAACAAAATATTAACATGAACATGCTATTACACATAATTGATTTCTTAAATTTTTAGATTAACAGTAAATCGTAGAAAAACTCTAATTTTAATCACCCGACTTAAACAATCAACAAAAATCCTTATTAGACGTAATATGGTGTTAATTCAACACTTAAACAACATAATAGCAAGACACACAACTTAATTTCTCTCAATTAATTTCTTAATTTTGGGGGTTAGCAGTAAACCCTAATTAACATTAAACTAGTTTAGGAAAAAAACACTCACCTTAACAAAATAGAAACATGCACATGCTATTACACACAATTGATTTCTTTATTTTTCAAATTAACGATAAATCCTATAAAAGCCCTAATTTTTAATCACCCGACTTTAACAATCAACAAAAATTCTAACTAGATGTAATTACAAACGTAATATGCTATTAATCAGACATTTAGACGACATAATAGGAAAACGCACAATTTAATTTAACTCAATTAATTTCTTAATTTTGGGGTTAGCAATAAATCCTAATTAACTTTAAATTAGTTTAGGGAAAAAAACTTACCTTACTAAATTAAAACAACAACAAGATGATTTATCTTTGAAAATCCACAACCAGAAGATTAGATTACCACAAAAAAGGAGGAAATCATGAAGTGAGGAGAGAGGAGAGAGGAGAGAGGAGAGAGGAAGATGAAAAGATTCTTTCAAAAGGTTTTTTTTTTTTAGAAAATGGCCTATTTCATTTAGGAGGGAACTGAAAAAGTAGAAATGGGCCCAAGCGTGTGTAATACACGGATGTCTTATTGGTTAGTTTATATTAACAGGTCAGCAATTGAGGGGGTACTAAATACAGTAAAAAAATATTTAGGAGGTAATGAGACTCTCGTGAAAGTTGAGTGTGTAGTTGAATTTTTCGACTAAAGGTTGGGGGGGAGGGGTAATAGACCATTTTCTCTATAAGAAAAAACGATTTCTTCCCTATGGCTAATCTTTCAAACTTTTGGCAGAGAGCAAATCAGTAAATTATATCTGTAGTTGTAAATGTTGACATTGCGACTTTTAGTTATGTAAGCAATGACTTACGCATGGTCTTTTTTTCTCTATAAATTAAGAACTTCAGCTCATTTGAAAGACAAATTAAAATAAAGAGAAAAATAACATAGAGAGAGCACTAAGGTATTCCACAGACTGTGATAAAAAATACTCTGTGACAAAAAAATTAGAGTGAGTGATATTTTAGTAAGGTAGGAGTCAAAAGAGGGTTATCTCTTTTATAGTAGTCCTTCGAGTATTGTACTTGTGACTATGGAGTAAAAATTCCTTACTATAGTAATATCAGTTGCTCCTCTTGGACTTTATTTTCTTTTCTTATTTAAAAGGATTTTCACATAAAATTTTTGGTCCTATTATTTTGCCACAAATACTTTGTTGTTATTTTGTGTTTTACCCAACAAACTAGTATCATAGCCCACGGTTTGTAATATCTGTATTTTTGGTAAACAATGAAAGCCAACACAAAATTTTCATACCATTTATAAGTAAAAAATAGAAGATCTTCTCTACATCAAGAATTTTCATCAACCAGTCTTTGACACCACAAAATTTGAAAATAAAACCCACGAAGAATGGAACTTGTTGCATAGACAAGTTTGCGAATTTATTAGACAGAAGGTTGACAATAATGTGTTGAACTATATTTCTGGGTAGACACATGCTCGATCCCTATGAGAGAATCTTGAAAGTTTATATGCTCGAAAGACTGAAAATAATAAGATGTTCTTGATAAAACAAATGTTAGAGTTAAAATATTATGATGGTTCTCTGATGACAGATTACCTGAATAACTTTCAGGGAATCATGATCTAGTTAATTTATTTAGGAATTAAGTTTGATGAAGAAATTCAAGTCTTAGTTCTACTTGGTTCCCTACCAGACTCTTGAAAAACATTTAGAACTTCATTGTCAAATTTTGCTTCTAATGACATGATCTCTATAGATTTTGCCAAGAGCAACATTCTTAATAAAGAGATGAGACAAAAGTCTCAAGGTTACTCTTCATCCGATGTCTTGGTGACTGGCACTAGGGGAGAAGAAGGAATCGTAGTTCTCAAAATAGAGAACATTATAGAATCAAATCTAGAGGCAAAATTAAAGATATTGAGTGTTATTATTGTAGGTTTAAAGAGCTCATAAAGAAATTTTGTCGAAAGTTGAAAATTGCATAGCCATCGTCACCATTGAAGATCTTGCTACTTTCCTTGATGCAAATCTAATAAACATTGCTTGTGATGAGTCAAATTGGGGTGTGGATTCTAGTGCCACATCTCATGTGACATCAAGGAAGAATTTTTTTCTCATCTTATACTCCAGGTGACTTTGAAACTTTGAGTGTGGGCAATGAGACTATTTTTAAAGTGGTTGGTATTGGTAAAATTTATTAGGAACTAATACTGGATCTAAACTAGTTTTAAATAATATAAAGCATGCACCTGATGTTTGTCTGCACTTGATTTCTGTTGGTATGATGGATGATGAGCTATTTGATAGTACCAATGGTGGTGGAAAATAAAAACTCATCAAGGGTTCTTTGATTATGGCTCGTGGAGACAAGCATTGTGGTTTATATTGGACTACATCTTTTACTTGTGCTAATATGGTGAATGTAGTTAAAAGAAAGCGCTAGCTCTTTAACATTATGTCATAAGAGGCTTAGCCACATTAGTAAGAAAGGACTTAATGTTATTGCTAAGAAGAAATTACTATAAGATTTCGAAAGTGCTAAATTACAAAGTTGTGAGCAGTGCTTGACTGGAAAAAAAAATAAATTTTCATATCTATGTGGTCCAGTAAAGACAAGGACTTTGGATGGTGCACTTTACTTTATCACTTTTATTGATAATTGCTCAAGAAAACTTTGGGTCTAGTTCTTAAAGACTAAAGACCAAGTGTTGGGTGTCTTTAAGCAGTTTCAGGCTTCCGTTGAAAGAGAAAAGGGAAGAAAGCTGAAGTATATTCACACTGATAATGAAGACTCTTCCAAAGACTCCCCAACTTAATGGTTTGGCGAAAAATATGAACAGTACCTTGATGGAAAGAGTCAGATGTTTGTTTTTTGAAGCAAAGTTGTCAAACTCCTTTTGGGGTGAGGCTTTATTGACCACTGCACATGTTATTAGCCTATCTCATGTTGTTGCTTTGCAAAGTGATGTACTATATAAAGTTTGGTATATAAAAGATATTTTTGATGACCATTTAAGAGTTTTGGTTGCAAAGTTCTTGTACATGTGCCCAAAAATGAGAGGGGAAAGTTAGATGCCAAGACAAGGTAGTGCATCTTCATTGGCTATGAACCTAATGAGTTTGGTTACAGTCTATATGATCAGTTGAGAAGAAGCTTGTAAGAAGTCGTGAATTGTATTCATGGAGAATCAAATCATTGAAGATATTGACAAAGCGAAGAAGCTAGAATCTTCATGTTCTGATGGTATGGTTAGTCTTAATCAATTCTTGCAAACAAGTGTGCATGACGTTGGTGGGCTAGATAATTATGGTGACTCCCATAACCATGTTTCAAATCAGCATGTTGATGTTGATAAAGACAACGATGTTGTTGTCGACTATGTACCAGTTCAAGAAACTGTGGATGAGTCAAATGCTCCACTTAGAAAGTCTACAAGACAACATATTCTTTCTTCTTGTTATTCTCCTAATGAGTATGTGTTACTCACTGACGGGGGAGAACCCGAATGTTATGAGGAGACCATGAAAGATGAACATAAGGTTCAATGGATTTAAGCCATGTAAGATGAGATGAAATCTCTACATGAGAACCACACATATGAGTTGATAAAATTGCCTAAGAGCATGAGAGCTTTGAAGAATAAGAAGGTGTTCAAAATAAAATTTGAAGAATATGGTTTAAATGCCAGATACAAAGCCACATTGGTTATCAAAGGATTTGGTCAAAGGAAGGGTATTGACTTTGACTATATATTTTCTCCCGTTGTCAAATAGCCTCTATTCGTACAGTTCTTGGCTTGGCTGCTAGTCTTGAATTAGAGATTGAGCAGATGAATGTGATGACAACTTTTCTTCATGGTGACCTCGAAGAGGAGATCTATATGGAACAATGAGGGCTTCAAGGTAAAAGTTAAAGAAAATTATTTGTTCAAACTTAAGAAGAGTATCTATGGCTTGAAGCAAGCTCCCAGTGGTATAAGAAGTTTGAATCCGACATGAGAGAGCAAGGCTACAAGAAAACTTCTTCAGATCACTAGTATTTGGACAAATTTTTTCTAATGATGATTTTATCATCCTCTTGCTATATGTGGATGATATGTTGATTGTGGGCAAGAATGCTTCCAGAATTGATGAGTTGAAGAAACAGTTATGCAAGTCTTTTGCTATGAAAAACTTGAGTCATGCTAAGTAGATTTTGGGCATAAGAATTACTTATCTCAAAGATGAAAGGAAGCTTTACTTGCATAGGAAAAGTACACTAAACGTGTACTGGAGCGCTTCAATATGAAGAATACTAAGGTTGTTAACACACTCATTGCTGGTCATATAAAGTTGAGCAAGAAAATGTGTCCTATAATGAATGAGAAGAAAAAGAGCGTCCCTAAAGTTCCATATTCCTCTATTGTCAGAAGCTTAATATGTGCAATGGTATGTACCAGAACCAATATTGTTCACGTAATTAGTGTTGTCATCAAGTTTCTTGAAAATCTAGGAAAAGAGCACTAGAAAGCAGTCAAATGGATACTGAGGTACCTAAAAGGAACCTTAGCTGATTGTTTGTGTTTCGGGGGATCTGATCCTGAAAAGCTATACAGATCTTGATATGGCAGGTGACATTGATAACAAAAATTCACTACTAGATTTTCTTTTTACATGTTCAGGGGAGCTATATCATGGAAGTCAAAGTTGGATAAGTGTATCGCACTGTCTACAACTGAAATAGAGTATATTGCGGACACTAAAACTGGCAAAGAAATGATGTGGCGCAAGCGATTCCTTCAAGAACTTGGATTGAAAGAAATTAAGTATGTTGTGTATTGTGACAGCCAAAGTGAAATAGATTTGAGCAAGATTTCATGTACCATGCAAGAACAAAACACATTGAAGTGAGGCATCATTGGATTCGTGAACAAGTGGAGAACAAATTGTTCCACGTTAAGAAGATTCACAAGACTGAAAATCCTACAAATATACTAACAAAGGTGGTGCCAAAAGACAAGTTCGAATTGTGCAAAGAACTTGTCGGCATAAGTTCTCTCTAAGAAGACGAGAATACCTCTTTCGGGCGTATGGGACTGGAGGAGGAGATTTGTGGGGTCCAACCCCATAAATGCCATTGAAAAATTAATGCCATTTCATGATATAGGAAAAATGTTTTCTTCCTGGCTAATCTTTTCAAACTTTTGGGAGAGAGAAAATCAGACAATTATATTTATAGTTGCAAATGTTGACATTGCAACTTTTATTTATGTAGACAAAGACCTACGCACGGTCTTTTTTTCTCTATAAATTGAGAGTTTCGGATAATTTGAAAGACACACAAAAAAACAAAGAGAAAATAATATAGAGAGAACAGTGAGGTATTGTAAAGACCGTGACAAAAAAATTAGAGTGAGCGATATATTAATAAGGTGGGAATCAAAAAAGGGGTATTTCTTTTGAGTATGTAGTAGTCACTTTGAGTATTGCACTTGTGACTATAGTGTAAAAATTTCTTATTATAGTAATATTATTTGCTTCTCTTGGTCTGTGGGTTTTTCCCTTATTTAAAAGAATTTTCACGTAAAAATTTTTGTGTTATTATTTTTAGTTTTTTTCAATTCTTTTGTCACAAATACTTTACTGTTATTCCGCATTTACCCAATAGATTGGGAATAAAGAGTCTTGGAGCAATGATAGATTTATCTTTGTATAAGTCACGTGTTCGGTGGAATCAGTCATTAATATTTGTGAGGGGACAGACTACCTACCTTACACCCTTTGGGGGTGTGGGCCCTTTCTAAATTCTATTGATACGGAGATGCTTCATCCATCGAGCTGCATTTGTTTTGTAATAGTGGAGATGCATGATTAGAGCTGACCATAAAGGTATATTCCTTTCGGTCCCAAATATTAATCGTTTTGACAAAGTAAACCTTTTCGAACTATCTGATGTTTTAGAAAATAAGAAGTCATTAACTTTCGATTTTTTTTTTTCAAGTTCACCATCAATACCTCAATTCAATTATTGGAGTGTTAAGCAAGTGAGATGTTTAAGAGAGTAAAGGTTAATCTAACAAATATTGGGTTAGTTACAAATATTTTATGAGTGAAGTTATTAAATATTTTTTAAGGAGCTTACAAAAACTGTCAGATAATATGACTTGTACACACGTGATTTTTGATCCTCCCTCAATGTTAAATATTTAATAATATATTATTTATTATTATTATTTTTATTTTTAATAAATTTTTAGTTAAAAATAAATAATTAAGTAAAGTTAATTTCGAGATACTAAAACTAATAATAAAATAAAATATATATTTTTATTTTCTAAATTTTAATAAATTAATTTTGGTATTATTTTATTTATTTTAACTATTTGTAAATTTTATTATATTTTTCTTAAACATAAAATTAATATAATGTTACTATTATAATTATTATTATTATTTTATTATTGTCTTCTATTTAAAATAATAATAATAATAATAATAATAATTTATTTCAAAATTTAAAAACACATTCCTATCCTAAGTAACTGTTCCCTCCCCTATTCCCCCCCCCCCCCCCCCCCCCCCCCCCCCCCCCCCCCCC
>NC_061121.1:220644180-220644809 GCF_002878395.1 Capsicum annuum | reverse complement strand
TTTTTTATCAGAAAAACCAGAGAGAGACATCAGACATTTTAACAGAGTGAAAAACAAAGAAAATTTAACAGAGTGAAAAACAAAGAAAATTTAATAGAGAGAGTGAAAAACAAAGAAAAATTAACAGAGAGAAAACACAGTAAAAAGAAAAAAAACTTTGAAGAAGATCAGACAAAAGAGAGAAAAGAAGAAAGTTGAGTTTGGGTTTCCGTTCGAGTTATCGGTGATGATGTTCTTGCTTCTATATTTAGTCTAGTTCATCATACAGGTTCTTATTTAAACCCTGTTTATTTATTTTTGTTATAATTATGTCACTGAAATATGAACGAAGTTATTTTTATTTTTTCATGTGCCATTCGGTGTGTAAAGATTGATCGTCTGTCAAAAATTTAATTTTGCCTCTACTTTAATCTATTTAATGTTATTTAGTAGTTGTTGAGTTTGTAGTTGATCCATTTTGCGCGACAACAAATACATATAAGTTGAGAAAGTGGTAATTGTTTCATATTATTTAGAAACAAGGATCCTGATCATCTATTAAATGTCTATTAATGTTAGAGTAATGAATTTACGTGAAGTTGAACATGCTAAATTTACTTAGTTATAGGAGTGTAAGTATGACTGTATTT
>NC_061121.1:220628599-220641180 GCF_002878395.1 Capsicum annuum | reverse complement strand
AAAAGAACAAAAAATGAGCAAGTTTAGCTACTTGAATTTATGAGAGACAAACCAACGCCTTTAACGCTAGAAATTTTTTTAAGTATTTTTAAACATTTGTCTTAATAAATAATGCGGCGTATGCATCTTTTCGAGATATTTTAAAATTCAAGGATGCAAAAATGCACTTTGGTAAATATTTTTCTAAAATTAATTTTCACACGATTTATTCAATATAAGATAACAGACAAATTTTAGTATAATTAAAAATAAGCGAACTACGGCCTACTAACATAATATGTCAAAATAGTTTAAGTTAAGATAAGTCAAGAAAAGCAACCGTTCTAGAACCACGGGACTCGAGGGGTGCCTCACACCTTCCCATCGGTCAACAGAATTCCTTACCCGGTCTTCTGTTTTCGCAGACCAACAAAGAGTCATGTCCTTTTGATTAGGGATTCAAAAAAGGTGACTTGGAACACCATAGCTCAATTCCAAGTGGAGACTCTGTAATAAATTATTCCCTATTCAATACCGTCACTTTAATTGGAAAAACCCTTTGAACTCGATCCCCTCAGACGAAAAAAAGGGTGTGACATCTCTGACGACTCTGCTGGGGATTAACTAGAATTCGATCTTTTGGTATTGACTTATACTTGTTTTAATTATTGTTGATATTGTGATTGTTGGTGTTATGTGCTACTTGTCTCTCATTTACTGCTTTGATATTATTTGAATTGTATTATATATTGTCCTCTCTCGCGTACCCCCTCTGATTCTCTGAAATAGGATAGAGGGAATGCAGCATATGCATCCCACCTTCTTTTATTAGATAGCCGGAGTGTCAAGACACCTGGTGAAAGATATAGTCACACATGTTAGGCGGGGTTTGGATTGATAACGAAGTCGGTGTTTCCCTGCTACCGACCAAGTTGTCCCTCCCCGGCTCAAGTGTTTGCTCGAGTAAGCCAATATAGACACCTATCCCTATTAGGCTTAAAACTTAGAAGAACTGAAAACTCAGAATCTGGTTATCCCTATTAGGTGCCGCTTTATTTGCATCATATGCATTTGACTTAGCGGGACTCAGCATAGGGGTCGGGTTTGTCTAGGACAGGTGACCTAATTTATAAAGACCAACATATGCATCCTACGTGCTCTTTAACATTTGCTTGGAAGGCTATTTATTTGTTGATCGGCTTTAGGCAATTTTAAAATGCGAGAGATTAAGTTATCCTCAAATTTAGTAAATCATTTTTGAAAGAAAATTTTTATTTTTAAATAAGGAATTTTTAAAAATATACAACAACATAGTTTTTACAATCTTCATGAACTATGAGGGTCTGATTCTCACTTTTTAGCGAGATACATATGAAGTCTTACCCAGGATACGACCATTTATTTAAAAAATAATAATATATTTATTCACAAATTTATTGAACGATATTTTTGAAAAATAATAATAATAAGAAAAATGATTAGTTTCATGAATATTATTATCTTTATTTTACTTTCCTTTTTATTTTTCAAAATTAATCTTAACATAAAAATCATAATAGCCTGAACCTTTAGGGGTCGTGAGCTGAATTTTTGTAAAGTAATAAAATATGTAAACATATGTTTTAACAGTCCTGAACCTTTAGGGGTCGTGAGACTAGAAATTTTATAAAACTTCATACATAAAACGATCATTCTATTTCTGAGTCATTTTTTGTTCTCTTAAGGGTATTTAGGGGGTATTGTCTCCAAATATATAGTTAAAATTGTCTAGAGGTCTGTTATTACAAAATTTTTTTATAAGAGTCAACTTAAATAAATGTTTTTTCTAAATATATTATCAGTCATAGTTCTCAAGTCAAGTTAAAAAATTCTTTTCAAAAATTAATGAATTAATTTCAGCCTAAATCTAGACATTTATTAATTTCATGTCCTTGTCAATAGGTATAAAATGTCTCCCCCTGTTCATGGAAAGCGTCCAAAGAGAAAGAGAGATGGGAGTGTACCGCTTCATGTTATGAATTGGACCCCTTTGGAGCTTTGGTTGTGGTGGAACAAAATGGATACATTTAATTATGACAAGATACATAAGTATTTGGGGTTTTTGACGAGTATTATGACAATAAAACCTAATAGTGAGGTGATTGATGCGTTACTAACCTTCTGGGACCCAAAGAACAATGTGTTTCATTTTTTGGATTTTGAGTTGACTCCTACTGTAGAGGAGATAGCGGTCTATATTAGATATGGGGATATACATCGGAAGAAACTTATAGCCCCGAGACTTATTTCGATAAACAAATTCTGCAAACTCATGAACATAAGGAATTCAAAAGAAGAATCGATGAAAAAAGGTTGGGTTTCCTTACAGTTTTTGTACGATAGATACGGAAGGCAAGAGGGGTTCAAAAAGTATGGTAAGCAGCTCTGTAATAAGCGGAATTTTGAGGCCTGGAAGGTTCACAGACGATTTGCATTCATGGTAGCCTTTTTAGGCACTATGGTCTTCCTAAGGAGAGAACAAAAAATTAACATTCGTTTAGCAGGAGTGGTAAAAATACTGATTAAGAAAGATTATACTATGGTGCCAATGATCCTGGCAGATATCTATCGTGCTTTGACTGTTTGTCAGAAAGGAAAGAGTTTTTTCGAGGGATGTAATATCTTATTGTAGTTGTGGATTGTGGAGCATCTATACCGACGTCCTACAATGGCAAGGTTTAATTCAAAAATATTCAATCGCACTACAGATTACGAAGAGAGGTTAGAGAAATATAAATGCCCAGAAGGATTTAGAGATTGGGATAAGTTTTTTCGTTCTCTGACAGCAAATAAAATCACTTGGAATCTCCCTTGGATCCCTTGGAGGCAAGTAATACACAGTTCTGTCATTCGGCCATTCATATTATTAATGGGTATTAGGGGTGTTCAACCGTATGTTCCATTGAGAGTTTTACGTCAGCTTGGAAGATGTCAAATAATTCCCATTACAAAAAATATGACTGAGTTTGTATTTGAGGTCAAACCAGAGATCCCACTGCCAGAGGAATTGGCCCAGCAGATTTGGGAAGGTTACCGTATCATGGGGATTGAAACGATGGTCATAGAGCGTGAGAAAGGAGAAGTACACCCAGATTACCGTGAATGGTTTGAAGAACAGTTGAGTCCGCCAGTTAGACCAGAAATATCGGTTAGGGGACCTATAGATCAAGAAGCTGCAATCAGGATAGTAATTGAGAGAGCCATGCGAGAACATCATGAGCCCAACTAAGCTTTGAGAGAAGAATTAGAGCATGCCAAGGAAAAAATAGACGAATAACAAAGGGAATTTACTGAAGAGAAAGCTAAATCAGCAGCTATTGACGTTGTACTTTGGGGAAAAATCAAAATGGCTACCACTAGAGGGTCACATGCTGCAGAAATTGCCTCATCTCGCTGACAGCAACTGCAAGAAGTTTAAAAGAACATGCAAGAAGAATTTGATCCAGAGAGATCTCAGTGAATCCGTGAAAGAGGAATATTGCGAGAATAGTTGGAGGTTGCTTTTGCTCGTGAACAGCATGCAAGAGAGATGGTTGATTTTCAAGATCGACAGGCCCAGGAATGGGATCAGGCCTTTAGTTCCCTTCGAGGGAAGGTCCGCCGTGTAGAACAAGATACTACCAGAATGGGTTTGGATTATCAGTAGTTGGATCGTGAGGACTTTTTGGCACAAGTACCATCTTTCGCACAGCGTCTCACTACTTCATTGGAGGACATATATTTGAGTTTGGGAGGACATATTAAGCCGAAGTCTCCTTGAATGGATAGTTGTTTTCTTTTTCATAGTTTTTCATTTTTAGTTTTAAAACTTCTTGTTTAGATATTATCTCTTTTAATTTTCAGATGTCAGTCAGTAGGTTTTATTTTAGGAGTTGGATCAGTTATTTTGTCGTATTTATATTATAGAATGTAGTGAAGTTGACTGTTTATTTTTATATATATTACATATGTTTTACTTGACTTACTTTATTTATTTTCTTCAATAAAAAAGAAAAGACAAAACAATTTTTGTTAAATTCCTCCCGAACTACACAAGATCTGATTCATGTCCTGACATGATACGTAGGCAACCCTCCAAAGGGTTCGATCATAATTTTTGAAAAAGTATGCCTAGAAAAGCTGGGATGAAACACAGCCTTCCATGATAGGTTGGAAAATGCATATAGAAGCATGATATATAACGTGACATTATAATGTGTTAAATATATAACACTCACCCGTTTGCTACTTGGTCACAGAAAGATAAAGTAATTGGTGGTTGGTTTGTGGTTTAAACTGGTATCATATCCGTATAACACCAGATACAAGGGTAAAAGAAGAATGACCCCCAAAGAAGGTAGAGGGTCTGATAGTGAGGATGATCAGAATCAGTTGATTTCGCAGAAAGTAGCATCAATGGAAGGAATAAAGTCATTGAAACAACAGATGACAGAGATGTACCAAGCTTGGTTGAATGGACAAGCCCCGCCTTCTTCAATCCCTGGACTTTCGACTTCAAATGATCCAAATTCTGACCCAGCTCAAACTAGTGATCCATTTTACCCACCAGGATTTGGTCTATTTGCTAATATGTCTAGAATTACTGGTACTTCTACCATGCACCCACCAAATCCGTCTGTCATAAATAACCCACTTTTTACTTCTGTAGCACCAGCTACTGCGGGTACTCAATCGACAGTACCAAAGAATATGGGGAAACCAAGTCATGATATGTTGTATCCTTCTAAAATGACTTTCGAATCTCAAAATCCACATTATCATGTTCATCAATGTGATACTCCTATCATGATTGAGAAAATTGCCAAGAATGAGGAACATGAAGAGATGGCTAGAAAAGTTAGAAGCCTGGGGTAGAGTATGAGAAATATACAAGGATTAAATGGACCAAAAAGTGTTTCATACAAGGATTTGTGTATGTTTCCTGATGTCCATTTGCCGATAGGGTTCAAAATGCCAAAGTTTGACAAATATCAAGGACACGACGATCCTGTAGCTCATTTGAAAAAGTTTAACAATCAATTAAGGATAGCAGGAGGAAAAGAAGAATTATTGATGGCTTACTTTGGAGAAATCCTTACAGGGATAGCTTCTGAATGGTTCATTGACCAAGACATTTCCCGTTGTTACGTATGGGATGACATGGCTCGAGATTTCGTTCAACAATTTCAATATAACATTGAGATAGTGCCAGATCACACTACGCTTGCTAACATAAGAAAAAAGATGACTGAAAGTTTCTGAGAATATGCTATCAGATGGAGAGAGCAGGCTTCAAGAGTCAGACCATCGATAAAGGAATCTAAAATAATTGATATATTTTTGCAAGCACAAGAACCTGATTATTTCCATCACTTACTTTCTACAATTAGAAGCACATTTACTGAAGTTATTAAAGTTGGAGAAATGGTAGAGAAGGTAATAAAATTAGGAAAGATCATCAGCCAGGTTGCTTTGAAAGAAACAACACAGGCAATTCAAAGTGGTGCAGGGAGTTTTGGGGGAAAGAAAAGAAAAAAGGATGTAGCAACTGTCGTTCCAAGTCCATGATAAAATTGGAAGGGTGAGTGTCAACCATACACACAAAATCCATTATGTTTGGTTCCTTCACCTCAATATCCTATTTATAATGCACAACCATATGCTCGGGATCCTTCTTACCCGCAATGGCATGCACCAGCCATCCAAAATCGTCTACCGGTCCTGTAAGTTCAAAGAGGCCCTCCCAGGTCTAATTTCTGGCCTAGAGCGGACTTTAAAAGGGATAACATGGTAAAAGATAATTTCACTCCTATTGAAATATCTTACACTAGTTTATTCGATAGGCTGAGAAAAATGAATGTTCTAAACCTAATTGAGAAAAGGATCTCAAATCCTCCTCCGAAGAACTTGGACTATTATAGAAGATGTGAATACTGTTCTGATGCCCTAGGGCATGATACAGAGAAATGTTGGTATCTGAAAAGAGCCATTCAAGAGTTGATTAATACCCAACAGATCATGGTGGAAAGTCCAGACGCTTCAAATATCAATCAAAATCCGCTGCCAATTCATAATGAAACAAACATGCTCGAAGTGATATTCAGTGGTAAAGATGCTATGATTTCCTTTAAGCCGATCATTAAAATTAAAATTGATTTTGAAAAATCAGCAAATACTGTGGATTTGACAAAAGAGAAGCCTGTAGAAGCGGAGGTGGTGATAATAAAAACCGAATCATCGAATATTCCCTTGGTAGTGGGGAAAGAGATTTTAGAAAATATTAGGTTAAGTCAAATAAAGTTGAAACTCATTATTCCTGGAAGATCCAATAAGCCTCTTTTAATCATAAAAAGGAGCTCTTATATCTCCTATTATTATTAAACCAGTGTCACAATTGCCTATGGTTGATACCAAGGTAGTCCCTTGAAATTATGATTGCGTTGTGGTGATGCACAAGGGGAAATAAGTGACTGAAGATGTAGATGAACTAGGGAGATTAACTCGATCTGAAAGATGTATGCTCCTGTAGAGTTAAGAAAGAATAAACAAGGCGGTGAA
The DNA here is from genome assembly GCF_002878395.1 of Capsicum annuum. Lineage (NCBI taxonomy): Eukaryota > Viridiplantae > Streptophyta > Magnoliopsida > Solanales > Solanaceae > Capsicum > Capsicum annuum. The sequence continues at coordinate 220,634,625 of NC_061121.1, read as the reverse complement.
GAATGAATAACAGTCAAGAAGCCTGTTACTGATGAAGAAGCTGAAGAATTCTTAAAGAAAATGAAATTTCCAAAACATTCTATTGTAGAGCAGTTGAAGAAGACACCAGTACAGATTTCTTTGTTGTCTTTATTGATACATTCAGAGGAACACCGCAAGGTTATAATGAAGATTCTTAATGAAGCATGTGTTCCCAATGATATTAGAGTAAATCAGCTGGAAAAAGTTGTTGGAAGGATCCTTGAAGCAAATAAAATTACTTTCTCAGACGATGAATTGCCTATGAAAGGTACTGAGCATAACAAAGGTTTGTACATTTCTGTGAAATATGAAAATTCTATCGTCACTCGAGTGTTAATTAATGGAGGATTAGACGCTAAAATTTGTCCTATGTCAACTTTTCAAAAGTTGAATGTTAATGTGGAAAGGATCCGACCTAATAATGTATGTGTCAAAGGTTTTGATGGATCAAAAACTGATGCCATTGGTGAAATAGAGTTTATATTGACAATTGGACCTGTGGAGTTTGCTATGGATTTCCAAGTGCTGAACATTGAAACTTTATTTAATATGTTATTGGGAAGGCCATGGATTCATAGGGCTAAAGCAGTCGCATCAACATTGCATCAAATGGTCAAATTTGAACACGACAGGCAAGAAATAATTGTTCATGGTGAAGGAGATTTATCCATGTATAAAAAATACGTTATTTCCTCCATAAAAAAAGATACTGCGGATAATGTGTTAATTCATCAAGCTTCTGAGGTAGTGGCTGTTGATCATATCCTCGAAGGGAATCTCATCGCAAGACCACAATTGTCCTCTGCATCTGTTATGGTAGTGAATGAAATGTTGAAGCATGGTTTCAAACCAAGAAAAGGTCTAGGGATATTTTTGCAAGGCATAGTTCATCCGGTAAACCTCTATGAGAACTTTGGTACTTTTGGTTTGGGATACGAGCCTACTTCTGAAGATATAAAGAAGGCTAAAAATCATAAGAAAGAGTCATGGTCACTTACCAAGATGATACCTCCACTTCACGAGTCTTTCATCAAATTCAGTGTTGTTGGATCCTCCAAGTTACTTGCTGCAGAATCAATGAATGATGATGATACAGAGTTGATTGGCTTTTTTCAGAATATGTTCATTGAAGCTGATATGGCTGAAATTGGGGAAGGTACTAGCAATGCAGATGTGCATTTTATCGGCCCTGATATTCAGCTTAACAATTGGGAGGCCACTTATCTCCCTATTATAAAAGAGTCTTGGTAGTTTGTTTTTCTTACAGTCTTAGTAGTTTGTTTGTTTATTTTTACTCCTATAATTTGAATCATTCTAGGATTGTAATTCAGAACTTTAAACTTGGTATTTTAGGTTAAAACTCTTTATATCTATGTTTTTAACAAAGCGTAGTTTCCCTTCGTTTTATTTTGAGTCTGATTTTTATTTATTTATTTTCTATCATACAGTTCTTTCTATGCCGATTCTAATGATATGACATGCATGAAGAATTGTCAACCAGATTTAAAAACCCAATCTAATTATGAAATAATGAATAAGAAGTTGAATACGATAAAGGAGAAATATTTGAGGATATAAGCAAAGATTTCAAACAGCTTGAGAATAAGACAAATCCCAATTTGGAAGAAACTGAGGCAATCAATTTAGGAGATCATGAAAATATTAGGGAGACTAAGATAAGTGTAAATATTCAACCACAACAAAAGAAATCTATAATTGAAGCTTTGCATGAGTATAAAGATATTTTTGTGTGGTCTTATGATGATATGCCCGGTTCGAGCACTGATTTGGTAGTTCATAAGTTACCAATTGATCCTGCTTTTTCTCCTATCAAGCAAAAGCTAAGAAAGCTTAAAACTGATATGAGTGTAAAAATTAAAGAGGAAATCACGAAGAAACTTGAGGCTAAAGTCATTCGAGTGGTCCAGTATCCTATTTGGTTGGTAAATATTGTCCCTGTTCCAAAGAAGGAAGGAAAAGTTTGGATGTGTGTTGATTATCGTGATCTAAATAAGGCAAGTCCGAAAGATAATTTTCCACTTCCCAATATCCATATTTTGTTGGACAATTATGCCAAATATGATCTTGCGTCTTTTATGGATTGTTATGCGGGGTATCACCAGATCATTATGGATCTAGAAGATGCGGAAAAGACATCATTTATTACGCCAAGGGGGACATATTATTATTGAGTCATGCCTTTTGGACTAAAGAATGCTGGGGCAACTTACATGAGGGCAATGACCACAATGTTTCATGACATGATGCACAAAGAGATTAAAGTTTATGTGGATGACGTGATCATTAAGTCGAGAGAGCAATCTGATCATGTCAAAGATTTGAGAAAATTCTTTGAAAGGCTTCGGAGGTATGATCTCAAACTTAACCTAGCAAAATATGTATTTGGAGTTCCATCAGGAAAACTCTTGGGTATTATAGTTAGTCGACGTGGCATTGAGTTAGATCCTTCAAAAATAAAAGCTATTCAAGATCTGCCTCCACCAAAAAATAAAATGGAGGTGATGAGCTTACTTGGAAGGTTGAATTATATCAATAGATTTATTGCTCAACTTACGACAACCTGCGAGCCAATATTCAAATTGTTAAAGAAGAATGCTAAAGTTGAATGGACTGAAGAATGTCAAGAGGCATTTGACAGAATTAAGAGATACTTGTCGAATCCACCTATTTTGGTTCCTCCAGAGCCAGGTAGACCTTTGATATTGTACATGTCTGTTTTAGACAATTCTTTTGGCTATGTATTAGGTCAACATGATATTACAGGTAGAAAAGAACAAGCCATCTACTACCTCAGCAAAAAGTTTACCACTTATGAGGCTAAGTACACTCTTCTTGAGAAGACGTGCTGCACCTTAACTTGGGTAGCCCAAAAGCTGAAACATTGCTTATCATCTTATACTACTTACCTCATATCTCATATGGATCCTTTAAAGTACATTTTTCAGAAGCCTATGCCCACAGGTAGACTCGTGAAATGGCAGATATTGCTCACAGAGTTTGATATTATTTATGTGACACGAACTACAATGAAATCTCAAGCCTTGACGGATTATTTGGCTGAAAATCCTATTGATGAGGAGTATGAGCCATTGAAGACTTATTTTCCAGATGAAGAGGTATTGTATGTTGATGAAGTTATTTCTGATGATTGTCATTCAGGATGGAAGTTGTTCTTTGATGGAGCTGCTAATGTAAAAGGAGTGGGGATAAGAGCGGTTCTTATTTCTAAATCAGGACAATATTATCCTATAACAGGCCAACTTCGATTCTACTGTACCAATAATATGGCAGAATACGAAGCTTGCATTTTGGGATTGAGATTAGCCATTGACATGGGGATCCAAGAACTGTTGGTATTAGGAGATTCAGATTTATTAGTCCACCAAATCCAAGGAGATTGGGAAACACTTGATTCAAAACTCCTACCATATAGAGGTTGTTTGCAAGATCTCTGTCAACGATTTATATCAATAAAGTTCAAACACATTCCCAGAGCTCATAATGAGATTGCTAATGCTTTGGCGACCTTATCTTCGATGCTTCAACAACCCGACAAAACTTATATTGATCCTTTGCATATGAAGATTCATGATCAACATGCATATTGTAATATGGTTGAGGACGGACTTGATGGGGAGCCGTGGTTCCATGATATCAAAGAATATATTTAGGCTAGAAAATATCCTATACATTTCGATGGTAACCAAAAGAGAATCATTCGACATTTTTCTAGTGGATTTTTCCTAAGTGGAGGAATCTTGTATAAGAGGACTCCTAATTTAGAACTTTTGAGGTGTGTAGATGCTAAAGAAGCTTCAAAAATCACGACTGAAGGCCTCGAATGGACATAGTTTCATCTTGGTAGCCATTGATTATTTCACGAAGTGGGTGGAAGCAACGACTTTCAAGTTAGTGGACAAGAAAATGGTGGTTGATTTTATTCACTCCAACATCAGTTGTCGATTTGGCATTCCAAAGATAATTATCACCGATAATGCTGCAAATCTCAACAGTCATTTGATGCAAGAAGTATGCCAACAATTTAAGATTATGCATCGAAATTCTACTCCTTATCGCCTAAAGACAAATGGGGCTGTAGAAGCTGCCAACAAGAACTTAAAGAAAATACTTCGCAACATGGTGTAGGGTTCCAACAATGACATGAAAAGTTACATTTTGCTTTGTTGGGTTATCGTACTACAGTTCGGACTTCAATTGGTGTAACTCCTTACTTTTTAGTGTATGGAACTAAAGCAGTTATACCTGTAGAGATTGAGATTCCATCTCTTCGAGTAGTTGTGGAAGCTGAAATTGATGAAGACCAATGGGTCAAGACTCATTTGGAGCAATAAAGCTTGATTGATGAAAAAAAATTGACGTCAGTATGTCATGGACAACTATACCAGAAGAGAATGGCACAAGCATATAACAAAAAGGTGCGTCACAGATATTTTGAAGTTGTTCAGTTGGTATGAAGACACATTCTACCTCATCAGATTGAAGCCAAAGGCAAATTTTCTCCTAATTAGCATGGACCATTCATGGTGAAGAAAGTGTTACCTAGTGGCGCGTTATATCTCACTGATGTTAAAGGAAAAATAGAAGAAATGTCGGTCAATGCTGATGCAGTTAAAAAATATTATGTATGATATTCATGTACAATTATGTTATTAATGTTTTGTACTTACATTTTTAAAGATTTGAAATGATGAAGGCATTTTGTTCTACTATCCGAATAATATATCAACCTTTGTTACCCCTTTTTTCAGCCTTAGTGTTATTTTCTTTCGTACCCCTCTTTTGGAATCAAAATAGAGTTTGAGAACTTGAAAAAAAAATATCAAGAAAAATGGAGTAAAAAAAAAGAGTTGAAAAAAAAAGAAGAGAAAAAATCAATCAAAAATCCAAATTCGAGCAAAAGAAATTTCCTGAACTACGTTTGACCTGATTCTTGCTATGACAAGATACGTAGGTAGCCCTACTTCGGGGTTTGGTCTAACCAGAAGAAAATTCAAATTACCCAGAATGAAATGAAACTGGGGTAAAGATTTATTTTCTTAAAAGAATCGATTCGAAAAGTTGTATGTTTCACCCAATGTTAATTTTTGAGCCTAATGCCGACCTTTCTTTCTAAGCCTATCCAAAAGCCAAGTTACAACCAAAAAAAGACCTTCGGATCAATCTTTGAGAATGTCAAGGCTAAACATGTTATGAATGAGTGCATGACATTTCATATTTTAGGTGTTTATTAAAAAAAATGAAATGAAAAAAAATGAAAATGAGAGAGTCTTATTGGTGAAAACCCTTTCGGGCACCATAAGACGACTGTGAGCTGAGACAGAAATGAAAAGGAGATAGGCTCGTTGGCAAAAACCCATTGAGGTGCCACTAGCTGAAGAAAGGTTGTTATCTAGAAGGAACAAGTTCAAGATTGGCTTAATTTCAAGCTCAATAAGTGGACAAAAGTTGTAATGATTGGTGTGGGTAGATCTGGTTGTTTGATTCAAAATGCATGGAATAATCACCAAAATCGATTTCCACATTCAGATAAGTTTTCTCTTTGTTTTAAAAAAGAGATGCCTATTGTCATTTTCTTTTTGTTTTATTTTAATTTTAGATTTTTTGTGTCCTTGTCATCAAACGAAAATTTTTTGTTGTCTTTTGAGTCAAATTCACGTCAGGTCGAGTGAGAAAGGACTCCAAACTCGCTACCAACTCCTTTGAGGGTACAAAGAAAGACAAAGGGTCGATGCAAAGAGACAACATTTCAAAGTAAAAGTAAGGTACTCAAGATGATTGTGATTTGACCATTTTAAACTCGTGAAAATCTAAGGGATGTATTGGAAGCTAAACTCAGAAGCATCATACAACAGAAATATGATTTAAGTTAAGGATCTCAGTAGTCAGAATTCTGAGTCAGAAATATGACAATTCAATGAATATTATCATGGATTGGAAAAGAGTTGAGCATGGCAAGTACGAGA
>NC_061121.1:220626183-220628499 GCF_002878395.1 Capsicum annuum | reverse complement strand
ATGATTGTGATTTGACCATTTTAAACTCGTGAAAATCTAAGGGATGTATTGGAAGCTAAACTCAGAAGCATCATACAACAGAAATATGATTTAAGTTAAGGATCTCAGTAGTCAGAATTCTGAGTCAGAAATATGACAATTCAATGAATATTATCATGGATTGGAAAAGAGTTGAGCATGGCAAGTACGAGAGTGGCTACTTCAAAAGCTAAATGCCACAAACAAACCACCACATGTTTTAAAACTCACAATTTTTCTTTGTTTGGAACTGAGATGAAATAATTGTTTTCAGATAAAGGATGCGATTTCACACTTCTCAATGCAAGAAGCATGGTTACGACATTCGATACTGGATCTCGGTCGTGATAAAATTTATTATTTGCGAGATATATCAAGATTCAGTGACACATAAATTTTTCCAGTACAAACTGGGACAAAAATTTTATGTGTGTTGTATGGAATTTATATTTTGCTCAAGACCCTCCTGATGAAGGGGAATTTATTTTTTGCTCAGGACCCTCCTGAAGAATGGGAATTTATTTTTTGCTCAAGACCCTCTTGAAGAATGGGAATTTATTTTATATCCAGGACCCTCCTAAAGAATGGGATGTTATTTTTCTGTTTCACTATTTTCTTTAAGTTCAGGAACCCGCTTGAAGAACAGGGTGAAGAAGTTGTAAGTCCAGGAGCCTGGCTGAAGAACATGGTGAAGAAATTAAAAGTCCAGGAACCCACCTGAAGAACAGGGTGAAGAAATTATAAGTCCAGGAGCCCACCTAAAGAACATGGTGAAGAAATTGGAAGTCCAGGGGCCCGCCTGAAGAACAGGGTGAAGGAATTGGAAATCCAGGAGACCGTATGAAGAACAGGGTGAAAAAGTTATAAATATAGGAGCCCGCCTGAAGAATAGGGTGAAGAAGATGTAAGTCCAGGAGCCCGCCTGAAGAATAGGGTGAATTTTTAAATTCAAGTCGCGAAGGCTTGAATCAAGATTCTAGAGATTGCAATTTTTTGTATTTTTCATTTTTGATATTTATTAGTCAATTGAATGTCAAGGCAAAAGTCGTCAACCGGAAACTCGACGGAATCCCACTCGACTTTAACTTTTGCTCTTACCAAATTACTTTTAAACTACTCGTGACCTGATTTCCTTATAACCCGAGATAGGTAGGCTGTCCAAAAACAGGACTCGGTCACAATGTTTTCTTTTATTTTAATTTTATTTTATCCTTACCTTTCAAATAATTGGAGGGTCAAAAATCATGTCTTGTCTACTTCTTAAATATTTAATCATATATTATTTTTTGATTATTATTTTTATTTTTAGTAAATTTTTAGTTAAAAATAAATAATTAAGTAAAGTTAATTTTGAGATATTAAAACTAATAATAAAATAAAATATATATATATATTTTTTAAAATTTTAATAAATTAATAATTTTGGTATTATTTTATTTATTTTAACTATTTGTAAATTTTATTATATTTTTCTTAAACATAAAATTAATTAAATGTTACTATTATAGTTATTATTATTTTTATAATCTTCTATTTAAGATAATAATAATATAAGAATTTATTTCAAAATTTAAAAACACATTCCTATCCTAAGTAACTGTTCCCTCCCCTATTCCCCCCCTCCCCCCCAATAATTTCCTATTTATAGGACTCTCACACCCTCTAGGATTCTACATATTTTTTTTATCAGTTAAACATCAGACATTTTAACAGAGTGAAAAACAAAGAAACAAAGAAAAATTAACAGAGAGAAAATACAGTAAAAAGAAAAAAAACTTTGAAAAAGATCAGACAAAAGAGAGAAAAGAAGAAAGTTGAGTTTGAGTTTCCGTTTGAGTCATCGGTGATGATGTTCTTGCTTCTATATTTAGTATAGTTCATCAAACAGGTTCTTATTTAAACCCTGTTTATTTATTTTTGTTATAATTATGTCATTGAAATATGAACGAAGTATTTTGATGATTTCGTGTGTCATTTGGTGTGTAAAGATTGATCTTCTGTCAAAAGTTCAATTTTGCCTCTCCTTTAATCTATTTAATGTTATTTAGTAGTTGTTGAGTTTGTAGTTGATCTATTTTGCACGACAACGAATACATATAAGTTGGGAAAGTGGTAATTGTTTCATATCAATTAGAAATAAGGATCCTGATCATCTATTAAATGTTTATTAATGTTAGAGTAATGAATTTATGTGAAGTTGAACATGCTAAATTTACTTAGTTATAGGAGTGTAAGTATGACTGTATTTTTGTATTTTTCTTTTTCTTGGTCACATGCAGTTTGTTTGTTTTAATATTT
>NC_061121.1:220585669-220623183 GCF_002878395.1 Capsicum annuum | reverse complement strand
TGAACATGAAAGAAGAATCACATTTCCATCAGACTACTATATTGTTTTTGATAGATTAAGATCGAAGATGGATAACATAACAATTCTCACTAGTATGAATCGTTGTAGATATTAACTACGGTGACTTGAAGATATAAAAGTCATCGACGTTACTAGATGATTATTTATCTGTCAACATTTTGGTTTGGAAAGTTGTACTTGATAATGAACATATCATTTCGGATGTGCATACATTCTAGATTGAGTCGAATATGTAATTTCTATCGAGGATGTGAAGGAGGGGGCTTTCTGATATGAGTTGCTTGTTCAAAGCCATATGCAATCTCAATGAGTGTTGGCTCAGAACCCTTTAGTCCTCCAAAGGAAATTCCGAATGGAACTCCACTTTTATCATAACCAGCAGGTACATTGATCCCTGGATAACCTCCTATCGCGAGAAGACTAGCAATGTCTGCACCAGGTGACAATAAGGCGTCTAACTTATTAACTTTCATCATCTTCTCAAACCCGTATTTGCATACTTTTGTTATGTTGCTCAGTGCCTCCCTTTCCAATTTCCCTATTCCATTCGTCTTCTCAGCTGTCACCATTATGTCTTGACCATATTCTTTGAACTTTTCCTACGATAATATATAAGAAGAATCAACCGCTTGAACTAAAAATAGCCCACGGATGTATAGTATATGTATGTATAATATGTGAATAGCAGTGTATAATCTGTGTAAACCGGAAAAGAACAGTAAACAGTGCATCTGTCCAGCTACATTAAACATCCTCAAAAAGATTGAAAACAGATGTATCTCGATTATTCTTCTAGTGACATACATAGTTCAGCTAATTTCAATTAACAAGTGAAAACTTTTAGTTCCAGCAATAATGTACTGCAAACCAATATGAACATATTGTTAATCAATCATTTATGAACAAAGTAGTATTGGAATGACTTTGGCCCGAATATGACAGAATGATTACATCGATTGTACAACCAATATCAATTTTTTCTAATACCGAGGTGCAGTTAATTGAGATCAACTAGTACTTACAGAAACTGAAATCTTGTTAAAGGCTATGACATCTGCCAAGGATCGGACTCGAGTGTGGACTAACTTCTTAAGATATGCATTTAGGTCCATCTTGAATTCAGCAACAAGTGCTATGTCTTGAGCATTGACAATAGCAGTGTAGACCAAGTCGATGTTAGGTATTTCCAGGTTGTCAACTAATACTGCTCCTTTTTGCCTTCCCAGAAAAAAAGCTCATCTCTATTAGGAAAGCAAGTAAAACATAGATAGACACCTTAACTAGCTGGAAACTAAACACTTCAACTTAGCGGATGCACATCTAGACACTTCAACTAACAAAATGATCATCCAGAAATCTCCAAAATTTATGTGACACATCAGCATCGGTGTCCACGAAACACAATGAGGACGAGTTAAGGTATCTAGATGTGCACTCCCTAATATGGCGTGTTTACTTTTCAGTTATGTATTATTCCGTAAAGAAATGCAGTTACCTTAAGGTGTTAAAATGGTGCTGGTAAGCTTTGATATCATTGGAACCAAAAAGGTCCTTTAAAATACCTAGTCTTTTATCTTTGAGCCCATCAGCCTTAAGAAATTGCCTATATCCACCGTGAGGAATGTAAGTCGAAGCCTTTTTAGTTGCTGGAAAATCATCTCGATCGAAGCCAACAATGACATCAAGAACCTCAACAGCATCAGATACTGTCCTGCAGATTGGCCTGTCTATGCAAAAAAACCATTGTGTGAAGAGATTTCCAATGTGTCTTTGCATCTCTAACAAACCTACAACGTCTAAATTCAGGATCTAATACTAACAACAAGTAATCCTATTTTGCACCATCGAATTTTCACAATTGTTCGTAAACATGGCATTAAACAGTTCCGCAAAGAGAGAAAAGAAAACTCCATCTGTTCTAGTTTATGGGACCTATTTTCTATCAGCTAGGCTATTCCAACAAGAATTGACACATTTCTATATCCAGAGTTTTACTCGAAATTTCTCGTTTTACCCTTAATAAGAAGTTTCTACAGCCACACAAATGTTATACTGTAATGCAGGTTATTCTGTCTAGAGGAAGAAACTCATAATATTGTAGCTGCGCACGGTTATTTTGGCCGATTGATCTTCCAATATAGTAGGTATTAGGTTTACCGATCTTGGTATCAACACTATGGCTTTCAATCCAAGTAGTTTCAGTTTCAACCAATCTATAGTAGATATTCTAAGATCGAGTAATTAATATATGAACTTCCCTTTCTTTCTTAAAGTATGCGCCGAATCAAACTATGTCACATAAATTGTGACGATTGAATTGTGCTTACCCAACAGTGTCTTGCCTATGTGAAATTGGGATAACACCTGCCCTGCTAGTGAGGCCAACAGTTGGTTTGATTCCAACAACTGAATTAGCATTGGATGGAGATAGAATGGAGCCTGCTGTTTCTGTCCCCAATGCTACTGCTGCAAGGTTTGCTGCTACTGATGTTGCAGAACCAGTGCTTGAACCTGATGGATCAGCACTTGCTACATAAGGATTCTGTAACAGCATGAGTAAAAAAACACCAGGTTATTATATTCTTTTTAGTCCAACTATTAAAAAGGCAGCCTGGTGCACGAGGGGGAGTGACATAGACACTGCCCTGAAGAAAGCCTAGTGGTTGATTCCACGGTTCAAACGTGTGTGACCTATAAGTCACACAGAAACAACTTTACCATTGCTCAAATTTAAAGTAGTATACAGTGTTTAATACTATTATAGACCTCCAAATCTTTGTTTGTCTTTCATAGAGGTGGTAACATCAGTTTTTTCCACTAATTTTCTCAATCTGTCCAAGTTTAACTTGAGATATGACCTGTTTCTGGACTTGAATTACTTCTTCAGTACTCGGACATGCTTGACTTAGTTAAGCTATATTTAGGGAATCATTTTGTCTCAATCAATCAAGAACGAGACTTTCCAAACAAGCAGAAGAGACTCTTCCTATCTTATTAGTCGAGCGCTAATTAACCAACAATCACATGTTATAATTCACTAGTGGTAGAAAATTCCTTATATTGTCAGCGTATATAACTTAAATTCTTTTACCTATGACTCACCAGAGCTTGTCCAAGTCTGCCATTCCAACCACTAGGCAGAATACCAGATCTAAAAGCAGCCCATTCAGTCATAGTAGCCTTGCCAAGTATGATAGCACCAGCCTTCCTCAACTTCTTGACTACACCAGCATCTTGTGGCACAATGGATCCAACAAGTGCTAGTGATCCTGCTGTTGTGTTAAGCTTATCTTTTGTTGCAATGTTGTCCTTGACAAGAACTGGTATACCATGTAGCCTGCTGGACAGTAGCGCCCCCGATTTTCGTTCTTGATCAGCTTTATCTGCAAGAAAGAGTGCATCTGGATTCACTTCTATGATCCCTTTAAGAATTGGATTAGCTTTCTGGATTTCACCTAGATAGTACTCCACAAGTTGTCTTGAGGTAAGTTTGTTTTGCTTGAAAGCTATTTGAATATCATCTATAGTTGTTTCCTTAAATGAGAATGTTTTTGCCTCAGAATTGTTACTGAAGATGGATAACATCATGCACAGATTGATGAAGAGAATAGAAAGAATAGACATTTTTTCTGTCCAAGTGATCAGAGATATTTGCTTAGTGTGTGTTGCTGATTTTATATTAGGCACATGAAAGTAGATAGGGGATCAGAGTCTTGGAGAAATGATAGAGTTGTCTCCTTGAGATCTACAGTTCACATGTTCGAGCCGTGGAATTAGTCAGTAATGACTGTGTGAGGGTAGGTTGCCTATATTGCACCTTCTTGGGTTGGTTCCCTTCCTAGGATCTTGCATGCCGCGAGATACTTCGTGCACTGAGTTGGACATGTTTTGAGCTCACCGTAGAGGTACAACTCTTTTTGATCCCAAATATTAGTTGTTATGACAAAGTAAATTTGTTATAAATATATAATGTTTTAGAAAATAACAAATCATTTACTTTTGATTTTCTTCTTCCAAATTTACCCTCAGCGCTACAATTGGTGGAAAGCTAATCAAGTGAGACGTTAAAGGAGAGTTAAAGGTTAGTTCAGACAAGTACTTTTATGAGTAAAGTTATCGAATTTGTTTTTTGGGAGTGTGCAAAGACTGTAAAACACAGTTAATATGAATCAAATATAATATATAGGAACAACCATATATTATATGGGTAGCATTGTCTGTTGTAAATATAATGTATGGGTAGCATGGCCTGTTATTAAAAAAAAAAAAAAGATGTTTCAGATGCGAAAGCCTGAAAGGAACAACCACAACTTTCCAAAAGATCCAAATGCCTTTGTGGATCCACTAATCACTATCAAACTTTTTTCGCACATGACGACAACTCAAAAGCATATTCCCTTTAAATAATTTCATGGATATGATATGTTATCATTCATTAGGGAGTTTGAGTAAATTTCATGATGATCATTCAATTTTGGTGTCATTCTATAAAATTTTTTTTTTTTATTACAGAAAAGAAATTTTACTTTATTTCGATTATCAAAAAAATCATATTTTATAAATCTCTCACTGGAAAAGTGAGGTGATGAGGATCTTAATTAGAGTATTTGCCTAATTATATTAATGTATTTGCTTAATTTGAAAAGCGACTGTCAGTCACCTAAAATGATTCGAACCCGCAACCTTAGCAGGAGTGGAGTCACCTTTAGGCCAGGAGTTTATCCTAATATTTTTCAATGAAAAATTATATTATTTATCTATGATTAAAAAATTTTTTGTATGTATATATAGTTGATATTAAACTCCCTTCGACTAGTTTGAATGTTTATCTTTTCCAATTTTAAATCTCCTTAGTAAAAATTCTGGTCCTACCACTGAACCTTAGAGTTGGATGTGAGGAGTGCTTGTCATCTACGTTGTTACTCTCGTATCTTTTTTCTTTTTTTCTTTGATAGGTAATTTATCTTATTCTATTTTACCTTAGTTTTTAATCAAAGATCAAAAACACACCTAAAATATCTCGATTTTTGAATTTCATCTGTGAACAATTAGGTGTATAAGCTTCCTACCTGAATTATCATCAAATGTTTATCAAGACACACCGTAACTATTAGCTATTTCTTTTTTCCTAATAAAAATATCACCATTGTTGGGTAGAAAGGTTGAACTATTGATAGTTGAAGTGTGTTTTCATAAATATTTGGTGGTAATTCAAATATGAAACTCAAATAAATAGGATACTTTATGTAATACCCCGCATTTCGGGCTAGAATCTAAACCGTCATTCCTACGCGTAATAGTTCCAAAATCCAATGAATCCTATGCAAATTTAGTGTGTTAATCAATTATATAGTGTGGGAATCTAGTTGAGCATGAATTGAGATGATAGAGGTCCCTTAACTCAAAGACGAGTTGAAAGCTTTCCTATCGATTGAATTTTAGTGAGTGTCTAAACTTGGGTCAACTTCCATCGACCATAACTTCTTGTATGTAACAAATTAGAGGGCCTACTATATCAAATGAAAGGTCTTTGAAGTAACTTTCCAAAGATACCAATTTCGCCTTAATCCGACACCCGAACAAAAAGTTATGGCTTTACAAATGGGTGTGCATCGCCTAACAATCGCAAACGTTCACTGAAAAGAGTTTGTCATAGGCAGTGCGACGCAAACCATAAAGTTTGCCATAGGGAGTGCGACGTAAACCATAAAGTTTGCCATAGCTTGTGGGACGCAAACCCCATGGTACAACGACCTGGATATTTCATTTTTGAGGTATTCCGAGGGCAACCAAGTCTTTTTACGTTCCAAAACCATCCCCAAACATCTATAGATGAAATTAGGGTCATTATTAACGTTTTAACTCTCTTAAATCATAAGTTCATCATCTAAGAACACAAGAGGAGAAAACAACTAGGGTTTGGACAATCAAGCTTAAAGGTCCAATCTTTTCAAAATTTCTTCGTGAATTCTTCACAACTAAGGTATGTGGGGTTTTCCTAAACTACATGGGCTTGTTGAAAACACATTGAATAAGGTTTAAAGTTATTAAGATCATGAATTTATAAAGGGTTTTTGGAATTTGCATTTGTATTTATGCATAATGAACTCTTTAAAAGATATTATTGTTTTGATCTTGAGGCCTTTCCCCTAAATTGATTTGTACTCGTATATACGTATATATGAAATTGAGATTTAATGTTTAATTGAGAGCATGAACAATTATTGCCCCTCTCTTGTTACTAAGCCTTTTGTTTTCGTATGTTATGAGCTATTTAAATTGCATTTAGAAAAGCAAGATACAAATGTCTTGATTATTATTTATGACTTGATTATAATTTTGAATTGAGGAGAGGGTGCTTTTACATGTTGATAAATTTTAAGGATATATAGTGAAAGATTTGTATATTTTGTCACAAACTTCATGACCACTGCATGTTTGTTGAAACGTTGAAAAGAGTGATCTTTACATAATTTGATAAATGCATTGAAGTATGAATTTTCATAAATTGTTTGAAGTATGGTGGTCCAAACCTTATGCTTGAAAGAAGAGACTTTACTATGATATTTTATGGCTCAGAAATATGACTTACAAGTCTTAGTGTGACAACACCAACCCAGATAATGCCATAACAGATTTCAGATCATAATAGAAGTCAAATTTCACTTATATTTTCAGAATGTGAGTTTTGAATGATGATTGTTCAGAAAAGATTGAAAATGGGCTCAAGAGATATTAGGTGGTTAACCGAAAAAGGCACGAGTTCAGAAAACTCATTGCTCAAAATCGTATTTTACCGATGCGGGTTATTGTATCCCCAAGAAGGATTATATGCTGGCCTAGTGCCCTGTGGCGTATCAGAATTAGAATAAAAAACTCCAACTCTTGCGGCAAACTTGTGTTGAGGGCTTGACCTCTTAGTCAAGGGCGGACTCCATAAAACCCGTGGGGTCGTAGAATTATAGGGCGTACCACCTAACTCAGAAGTCATACAAAGATTAGAACTGTCGTGTCAAAATTATTTTAAGATCATTAAAATTGCCCATGTGCTTTTGACTATTTCATGCATGATGTTTTAGACTTGCTCTCATCTATGTTATCTATATGTAAACACATTATTTTGGGTTGCTCTGCGTACTAATACGTTTGTATTGACCCCCTATATTTCAGGGTCTGAGGCTCAGTCCAGAGGTCCCGCCTATCAGATAGAAGTATGCAGTCGCGAGCCTTTTTTATTTCAGAAGGCCAATTTTTAGAACATTATTATTTCATTCTAGTTTTGGGTCTGACTAGGGGTCTTGTCCCAGTTTTAGACAAGTTATTATATTTTGATGTATTAGAGATTTCACAGACTGAGTTGGATGTTGTCTATATACTTATTGATTTCATTTCGTATTATTAAGTTAAACTCAGCGCATGACCATGATTCTGTTTGTTTATTTCTACATTTCTTTTATGTTATTGTGAATATTGTGCATGATTACCAGATACAGAAGGGTGCCCGAGTTTTCATGGTTCGGGATGCTCGTCACGGCCAGGACCCCTATTCGGGTCATGACAAACATGGTATCAAAGCACGGTTCATGGTACCAGGGTATCTAAGAAATTGCATCGGGTAGAGTCTTGTTTATGGGTATGTAGCGTGCCACACTTATAAGTACAAAGCTACAAGGCGTTTAGGAATGTTTGTTTTTCTTTATGTTCTAGTTTGTGCTATAAAGTCAGAATGTTCCTCTTTCATACACTAGTTTGTGCTATGGTGTCGTCCAAATGAAAGTAAAGTTATCTCAATTCTTTCCTTACTCTGATGTTCTTAGATATGTCTCATTGTTGAGGTGATTCAAGTGTAGAAGCTCGGAATCTAAATGATGTGGTCCTTTTCTGATTGAGTCATAAAGGATTATAAAATTGTGCAAGGACTTGAGAGAAGTCCGTTAGTGCTTCAAGGTGTATTGATTCTAGCTTAAACTTTGATCCTGATTAAATCGTGCTCTTCATCCTAAGGTACGAAGTGCATCCAGTCTCTTTTCTAAGACCCTTGTTGCAGATGTCATGCTTAAGGGTAGTGATGTATGATAGAATGTTGGAATTATATTTCCACCCGATTAGTAGTATATGTTAAAGTTTCATGACCCATTGCTAGTGAGATGGACAAAGAAGTTGGTGACATAAAGTCACAAAGTTAGAAGTCAGCGTGAGGGTGATTTTTGTGTAAAGAAGCTAGTTTAGTTGTATAACCGTTGATTGAGGGGTAGGTTTCCATTTTATAGGGATAGAATGATGTGGTAGCAATACTTGTAGATTGTACGATAATTGTGAAGGAAGTGTTTGGCTGTGATTATTATCTATTCAAAAATAGGGAAGGAGCCTATAGCGGATGGTTATGGTGGTTATAGAAATCCCTTATAGGTTGTGAATGGAAACGGTTAGATTAGCCAATAAGTTATAATTATAGACTCATTGTTGTTTATGGAATTTGAAGGTAGTCTAAATGCTTACTTGGGTAAGTAAGTATGATGTAAGAAAGTAGAATATGTAGATAAGATTGTATTGGGTTATAATATAAGATTAAGATTGACTATGTCTACTTTGTGACTTTACCCCCTTGACTTTTTTTTCTTTTAGTGGTTGTAAACTAGTACTGCTTGTGAGAAGGTATGTAGTAGATTTTGAGGTGTAGTAGTAATATCATAGAGGTGATTTGGTTGTAGGTAGTATCTAGGTGAAATGAGGTATTTGGTTTGAATTTCCCAATTTGATGGACTAGTATATTATATTGCATGCTTTATTGGTGGTAAATGATTGATGCTAGACTATAGGCTTGAATTTTTTATATAGAATGGTGGTGGTAAGAATAGTAGCTTAAGATTAATGATGTATCTGTTACGGGAATGAATTAGTAGGCTTGATGTGAATTGTGAAAGAGCATAGGTTGATAATTTATGAAAAGTTTAAGTGGTAATTGTGAGGTATATGTGTATATGAGGACTAGTGTTAAAATGATGAATTGTGGGTGAGTCATTAAGTGGATAAGGGCGTAAGTATATAAGAATAAGTTGCACCCCCTGGTAGTATGGTGTTAGGTAAGATTTTATGCTATAAGTTATGCGATTAACAGTCTAATATTAGAAGGTTAAGTAGTGGAGAGTGGATTTTTATATGATAAAGATGTGTATGCTCATGAGACTGGGAGTTGTAGGTTGATGATGATAAAGGATAGCAAAAAAATTAAGAGCAGCGTTCTAGGAAAGCAATGTCTTGAGAGTATGCTTAAAAGGAGAAAGCTTAGCATTTATGTGTATAAGTGTTTTGCGTAACTAGTTTGTGTTCTTGAAATTATAATATGGAGAAGTCTGGTGAGTTGTTGTACGGTGTTCGTTAGAGTTGAATTGAGGAAATATTGGTAGGCAATAAGAGCCTTGGGTATGATTTTACAAATTTTGTTAAGTTGTAAGTTATGTGACTAGAGGTGTAATGCGAGTATTCTAAGGTGTTGAAGATGAAGTGTTAAGTGTTTAGAAGCATGGATGTCCATGCCCATAATAAAGTTAGCCATGAGTTAATGACTTTGGGGTTAGAGGAAGTTATGATTATTATCCCTGAGGAGGGGATGTCCCAGACAGAATTTAGTGTCTTTATGTTAAATTATTGAGGGAAGGTTGTGTTCATGTGTATACAGGTACCCCCCTATTGTATTGAGAATTGTGGTTATAGATTGATGAGAGTTTATGTTCTCAAGTCTAGGATTATGACTTGGATCTAAGGGAGAGATGGTGAGTTAAGGTAGTTTCCGAATTTTCTCATTGTGGCAAGTTAAGGAAGAGTCATGATAAACCTATTCCTATTCAAGCATATCCCTCCTACTTCAGTTTAAGAGTTCATTCTACCAATGTCTTATGTACTCAACCCGGCCTATATCTAAGGTTTGGGCTCTCCATGTAACTCATGTGATGTCCCGACTTCCAAACTAGAAGCAATAATTTCCCTCAGTGATCTAATATTCCAAGTATTCAAGCTTATGTCATGTTGCTCATGAACCAAAAATCGTGCTTGGTTCTAAGGAACTATGTTTCTACATGTTACAGATTTATTTTATGCCGGGATTAGTCAAAAATGATAAAGTTGTGCGAACTCATGACTATTTCAGCCCTAAAAATGAGAAGTGATAGCTTCGAGTAGGATTTCTTGTCTTAATCGTTGACTTCATGAATTCCAAACTTATGTTATACGAATCGTGATGTAAGCACCCATGTTTCTCACTAAAATCTGTCCTAAGAAATCATGTTGCGTCGTGTTTATGTTGAACGACTCTTTACTTATGATCCAGACACTTGATAGATGAAGCACTTCGTGTCTATTTTATCGTATCTTCATTTCATGTCCCTCCTTAAGTAGTGCAATAAGTATAAGTTATGATCTAATAGTGTTACTTTCATTCATGATGTTTATGCTAGGGTCACCCAATTACCCTCCGTATGTTATTATAATGGTGGTTGTGGAAGCGTAGTAGTGTGTTAGCTGGGGGAGTAGATGTTCTTGAAGGTGAAAATTTTTGATGTGATTCTCGAGCTAAGGTTATAGGTGAAAAAAAAGGAAGATGAACTTTTGTTGTATGAAATAGCTAAGGAGAAATATGGCGATACTATTTTTTAGAGTGATTGAAATTGTTGGTCTTAGTAGGGAGATCCATGTAGTAGGTGTAGTAATGATTAGGCTTGAATGTTCTGATTGATGAAAACACAAACCTATGTGTCATGTGGTTAGTATTTTTTGAATTAAGACTTGAGGTTGTTGGATTATAGGGATGAGGTGAGGTAATTTCTTAATGTGATGTAGAGTGCAGGTTCCATAGTTTAAATTAGCACCTCTTTCCTCCGAGTTAGGCTTGAACATAGAAGTATTATACGGTGAGACACAACTCTGATAGTTAGATGTGTTATAGGAGAATTGTAAGTTGGAAATGATGAAGTATGTTGATTAATGTTGGGGCATAGATGAATAGTGTCTCTAAATTTAAGGTCCATTTGTTGTATCTTGTAAGGTGGAGAATGCTTTTAAATCTTGTCTCCCATGAAATCTCATTTCACTATAAGTACTGATGTAAATTAGGCCTATGATCACTAAATTAACTCATGCCTTATGTTATGATAATAATGATTCATAGAACTCATGTGTAAAATCATCTCTATGTAAAGTTTCATTACCTCATGTTTCAAGCTTAAGCTTTTCACTAGGGATTGTCATAAAGTTATTTTGAATCTTTGCATATTTTGTTGAGGAAAAATGTTCATGCGAGGTTACGTTCCTTATTCCATACCTTTAGAGATTCAGCAAGTCCTTACCCATCATTCTGGGACGAATGATCCCAAGGGGGAGATAATGTAACACCCCGTATTTCGGACCAGAATCTAAACCGTCATTCCTACGCGTAATAGTTTCAAAAGCTAATGAATCCTATGCAAATTTAGTGTGTTAATCAATTATATAGTGTGGGAATCTAGTTGAGCATGAATTGAGATCATAGAGGTCCCTTAACTCAAAGACGAGTTGAAAGTTTTCCTATCGATTGAATTTTAGTGAGTGTCTAAACTTGGGTCAACTTCCATCGACCATAACTTCTTGTATGTAATGAATTATAGGTCCTACTATATATCAATTAAAAGGTCTTCGAAGTAGCTTTCCAACGATACTAATTTCGCCATAATCTAACCCCCCGAGAGAAAAGTTATCACTTTACAAAGGGGTGTGCGTCGCCTAACAATCGCAAACGTTCACTGGAAAGAGTTTGTCATAGGCAGTGCGACGCTAAACATAAAGTTTTCCATAGGGAGTGCGACACAAACCATAAAGTTTGCCATAGCTTGTACGACACAAACCCCATGGCTCAATGACATGGACATTTCGTTTTTGAGGTATTCCGAGGTCAACCAAGTCTTTTTACGTTCCAAAACCATCCCTAAAGATCTATAGATGAAATTAGGGTCATTATTAACGTTTTAATTCTCTTAAATCATAAGTCCATCATCTAAGAACATAAGAGGACAAAACAACTAGGATTTGGACAATCAAGCTTAAAGGTCCAATCTTTTTAAATTTCTTTGTGAATTCTTCACAACTAAGGTATGTGGGGTTTTCCTAAACTACATGGGCTTGTTGAAAACACATTGAATAAGGTTTAAAGTTATTAAGATCATGAATTTATAAAGGGGTTTTGGAATTTGCATTTTTATTTATGCATAATGAACTCTTTAAAAGATATTATTGTTTTGGTCTTAAGGCCTTTCCCTTAAATTGATTTGTACTTGTATATACGTATATATGAAATTGAGATTTAATGTTTAATTGAGAGCATGAACAATTATAGCCCCTCTCTTGTTACTAAGCCTTTTGTTTTCGTATGTTATGAGCTATTTAAATTGCATTTAGAAAAGCAAGATACAAATGTCTTTATTATTGTTTATGACTTGATTATGGTTTTGAATTGAGGAGAGGGTGCTTCTACATATTGATAAATGTTGAGTATATAGAGCGAAAGAGTTGCATATTTTGTCACAAACTTCATGACCACCTCATGTTTGTTGAAATGTTGAAAAGAGTGATCTTTGCATAATTTGATAAATGCTTTGAAGTATGAATTTTCATAAATTGTTTGAAGTATGGTGATCCAAACCTTATGCTTGAAAGAAGAGACTTTACTAAGATATTTTATGGCTCAAAAATATGACATTCAAGTCTTGGTGTGAGGACACCAACCCAAATAATGCCATAACAGATTTCAGACTATAATAAAAGTCAGATTTCACTTATATTTTCAGAATGTGAGTTTTGAATGATGATTGTTCAGAAAAGGTTAAAAATGGGCTCAAGAGATGTTAGATGGTTAACCGAAGAAGGCACGACTTCAGAAAACTCATTTTCCGAAATCATATTTTGTCGATACGGGTTATTGTATCCTCAAGAGGGATTATATGTTGGCCTAGTGCCCTGCGGCGTATCAGAATCAGAATCAAAAACTCCAACTCTTGCGGCAAACTTGGGTTAGGGGCTTGGCCGCCGAGTCAAGGGCGGACTCCATATAGCCCATGGGATCGTAGAATTGTAAGGCATACCACCTAACTCAGAAGTAATACAAAGATTAGAATTGTCTTGTCAAAATCGTTTTAAGATCATTGAAATTACCCATGGGCTTTTAACTATTTCATGCATGATGTTTCAGACTTGCTCTCATCTATGTTATCTATATGTAAACATATTATTTTGGATTGCTTTGTGTACCAATACGTTTGTATTGACCCCCTATATTTCAGGGTCTGAGGCTCAGTCCAGAGGTTCCGCTAAACCGTAGGTCTATCAGATAGAAGTGTGCAGTCGGCGAGCCTTTTTTATTTCGAAAGACCTGTTTTTAGAACATTATTATTTCATTCTAGTTTTGGGTCCGACTGGGGGCCTTGTCCCAGTTTTAGATAAGTTATTATATTCTGATGTATTAGAGATTTCGCAGATTGAGATGGATGTTGTCTAGATACTTATTGATTTCATTCCGTATTGTTCAGTTGAACTCAGCGCATGACCATGATTCCGTTTGTTTATTTCTGCATTTCTTTTATATTATTGTGAATATTGTGCATGATTACCAGATACAGATGGACGCCCAAGCCTTCATGATTCGGGATGCTCATCACGGCCAGGATCCCTGTTCAGGTCGTGGCACTTTAGGTATATTTTGATTGTTTACTTTATTTTTATTGATTGTTTCATAATAACAAATAATTTTTTGATGAAAACAATCATCCATTAATTAAGAAAAGAGTGTGCAGGTACTATTCTCCCATTATATACATTCATTTGGGCAACTGGGTTGAGTGTATAAAATGGATCAAGATATGGGCAGTGTATAAAACGGATCAAGAGATGGGTTAATATATTAAATTTTTTAAAATTCAAAATCAAGCATTAATTAAGAGCCTCACCTCACTTTTCGGTGAAAATTTTATAAAATTCGATCAAAGTGACTTTTGTGATGATCGGGGCAAAGTAAAATGATTTTTCTGTAACAAAAGAAAGAAAAATGACTTTTGTGGAATAAAGTCAAAGTTGAATGACCATGCATGAAATTTACTCGGAGTTGTTTGGAGTGAGGTACAAGGTAAAATAATGTCAGATAAAATTCAAAATTATTTTATTTTGGGAAATCTTAGTAGCTTAGTTGGTTAGTTACCTGAACTTCCACCTTGTTGGTGGGGGTTCAATTCCCCACATTGTAATCCCTTACCCCCAATTTAAAAAAAAAATTATTTTATTTTATATTTGGTTGGAGGTATTAGTTAGTTTCGAGATTATTTATCTCACCATTTATATCACAGTGATGAGATAAGTTATCTCATATACATGGTAAGATAACCTATCTTGAAATAGTTAATTACGCGATATTTGATCTCAGGATAACTAGTTCCCAACGAAATGAACCTTAAGGATTGTTTGGTAGCTAGTAAAGAAGTAAGTTATTCATCTCGGCATAGACCTACATTCATTTGTGGGGTGCTCTAGCACCCACTAAACTCGATGCGGAATAGGTAAAATTACACAAAAAAAATATACAAAAATAGATAAATAATATATAAAAATACCCACTAAACAAAAAGTTGGTTGGGTGCATTGGTATTTAGGTCGATTTTAAGGTTCTCCACTACAAGGGATGCCTTGGGTTCAAACCTTATTGAGGTGAATTTTTATTTTTTTCTAGTTATTAAATTTTTTAAGCACCCACTATCCTTAAATCCTGGGTCCGCCACTGTATTCATCTATTAATGTACGGACAAATGATACAATGTTTGCTAGTTAGTTTGAAAATAAGTTATTCATGTATAAAATAATTAATACAACGTTTAGTTTGAAATTTAGAAATTCACATAACTAATATGTGAATAAGTTACGAGGAAATTGATGTAGTGTCTTATGTGGGTAAAATATGAAAGAGAATACATAGAGTCCCCCCTCAACTTGTCCGATTTTTTTAAAAATACACCTAAACTATACTTTCGACCTATTACCTCACGAAATTTACCTAAATCGTTGTAAATACACCATTTTGACTTAAAATTTTCCTTTGCGTGTATACACATAGCAGGTGCGTGAAAAGTTAAAATTTGACTGAAACAACCAATTAAAACCTACCACGTGTAATTTATTTGTCATTTAATTTAAAAATTCCTTCTTCTCCACTTTAAATACCCAATTTTCTCTTCCTCCATTGCTATAGCCGTTGGCTATTTTTGAAAAAAAAAAATGG
Organism: Capsicum annuum; assembly: GCF_002878395.1. NCBI lineage: Eukaryota > Viridiplantae > Streptophyta > Magnoliopsida > Solanales > Solanaceae > Capsicum > Capsicum annuum. Next base: position 220,607,873 of record NC_061121.1, on the reverse strand, counting down.
TCTCTCTTCTCAAACTTTTTCACAACAAAATCAACCTTAAAAGGTAGATGTTTTCATTTATATTGTAATTTCTAAACAAAATCAGTCGTAAAAACTTTAATTTCGTCTCAATTTTCTTATTTTTTTAAAATCAAGTTAAATTTAGTGATCAAGTTTATTTTTGAAATCATAAATAAACTGTTATGCCTGCAGTTGATGACGAGGCACCATCAAATTACCATTACCACCACCACCAGCTGCCTCAAGCTTAGATGCAATTAATGACTTCGGCTAAAACTATTCAGAAGGAGCAAATTAACTTGTTTGTTGCATTTGCCCTAATGGTTGTTTCCTCATCAAGAAGTCACAATTGGCATCAAAAAACTAAACTTTAGGCAATAGACCACCCAAACTCAAAACAAGGGCACCTGAATTGTGACGTTTAGGCGGAGGCTGTTCTTGATTGATAATGTTGACACAAGCAGCATTCTGTAACTGGTTTTGGTTTGCCATTACTTGTGGATTCTATTCTAAATAAGGATTGACATTCAGATTCTTCTCAAAACTATTATTATTTCGACTATTATTTGAGTCTATGACAGTACCAAGTCTCTTAATATTGACATTCAGATAGATACTTGAACCAAAAAAAGAGACTAATATCTGTATGAACTAAAGAACCTGTTCCTGAGACCTCGAATCCAGAACTAAAATCCTCATTGAGTAATTGTTTCAAGCTGACTAAAAGGTCCTCCACATCACCGGAAATCCACCGGAGAAGACTTTGGTCAGAGCCAACAAATTCAGGCAACAAATTGTTCAAATCTCCAATACCAAGAACAGCTTTTCCCCCAAAAAAAATACAACTTCAAAAATTAATAATTAATTTAAATTATTAATTTAATAGAGAGTGTCAAACACGCGCCTATTTAAAAATTAGGATTGCTGAAAATTAAATGATGTATTTATACCGGTTTAGGTAAGTTTCGTAAGCTAATAGGTCGAAAGTATAGTTTAGGTATCTTTTTAAAAAAGTCAGATAAGTTGAGGGGGGACTTTATGTATTTTCTCAAGATGAAATAACTAATACATGCATACCTAATACATACATAAATAATACATGCATTACTAATACATGTATAATTTTAACCCACCAACAAACAACTACTAATAACATCAAATAACTTTGTCCACCAAAAATCACCATGTATTTTTATGTATTTTCTCTATATGAAATAACTAATACATGCATAATTAATACATACATAAATAATACATGCATTACTAATACATGCATAATTTTAACCCACCAACAAACAATTACTAATAACATTAAATAATTTTGTCCACCAAAAATCATCCTGTATTTTTAACTTGATCACCTTATATTGTTTACAGAGACATAGTATTGATTGATAGAAATGTAACAGAGTTAACGCTAGATTGAAAGTTTGGAAACAAATCCTAAAGTCTAAAGGGTTCAGATTGAACATGACTAAGACAGAATACTTAAAGTGCAAGTTCGATATCACAACTCACGGGGCAAATGTGAAAATAAGAATTGATACACAAGTCAACTCAAAGAACGATAATTTCAAGTACTTTAGATCAATAATCTAAAGAAACGAAAATATTTATTATATGTACGTCATTCGTGTATGCTAAGTATCTATTACCATAGAGAATGTTTACTGCTAGAATTTAGATACGCAAATACATGTATTTTGTATATTTGTGATAAAAATACATAATGTCATTATATTTTGTATTTCTTTTAAAAGTACCATTAAAAAAAATAATAAGAGATTCGAAAGTGCTACATCAGGTAATTTTCTCCTCTTTAATTGGACTATTTGTAAGACTCACCAAAATCAGATGAAGCATCTCATACAACGTCCTAGGGCTTAATTAGCTATTTTTCAAAATATTTTGGGACATATTTTATTAGGGAATTTTTCATAAGTAGTTATATTTGGAGCATATTACCATCACTAGCTATAGTTTGTTAATTTTTATTGGTCAAACAGGTCAAGTTTCCTACGTTTAGCACCAACTTTAATTTTGACATTCAACTAATCATGATTCATTTTAAACATCTAAACTAGAGTGTTATTTTGACATCTTTCACTGATATGGTAAAATAAGTGTAATACACCGACAATGCGTAAGAGACTTATTTTGGTTAATTTTTATTTTATTTTCTTCGTCTTCTTTCCCATTTTATAATTACAAAAATTATAAGGCAATCTTCAGAAATTCCAGGTTGCACAAACAAAAATTCTACAAAGTACTTACATTAAGAGTGGTAAATCCATCTTCAGCTTGGTATATTCCAATCCCCACCATCCTTGACTATTGTCCTTATGATTTTACCTTTGAGGAAGCACACCCCTTCCTTTGCCCCTTTCACTGGCAGAACTGGTTTGGCTCTCTTGAGTCATTCCTCTTCCTCGACCACTTGAGATATTTGGAATACTTGAACCACCTAAAACACTGTCTTTTCCTCTACCTCTTCCTTAAGTAGCACTTGCAATATTTGTGGTGGCCTAATTATTGAGATATTAGTACACATACTTAAAAAGAAAATTGATAGTAACAAATAAATAAATATACCTCTTGCTGGTAAGATGTTCCAAGTGAATGACTTAGACCACTGCCCATTGCTCTCCCTCTTCCTCTACCAGTAGAAGCTCCACCCTATGTTTTAAGAGATTAGTCCTTGTCCTTGTACTTAACAGAATGTATATTAGATAATGATTATACAAATACCTGTGCCTGAGAAGATGTTCCAGCTGATTGAATTGTACCAGGTTGATCTCTTGTAGGACATGATCTTTTATTATGTCCCTGAGTACCACATTTGCTACAAGTAATTACAGTACCACATTTGCTAAGTTTTTTAGTTTTTCTACTTTCATCAGCCCCCTTTCTTCTAATTTTCTATGGTCTTCCAGGCAGCTTCTTGATCTTTGATGGCTTTATAGTAGGATTATTTGATGTTGGCCACATTTTCATGTTATTCATTGGTTGAATAAAATGAGCATATGTGCTAAGGTAGGTATCCTTGTAATAGCAGGTGTCCACAAATTTAATGGGCTAATATTCCTTGTGGTGAAGGGCAGTAACACCATGAGGACAAGGAATGCCCCTAAGTTGCCAAACTCTGCAACTGCAGCTTCTACTAACAATGTCAACAGTATGAGTACAAACCCTATCAACAATCTCAAAACCCCTTTCCCCATTCCAAGACAAATTGCACTGTATTGACTTGTCAATATTTTCTTATAAAATCTTCAAAGCCATGGGAGAAATATCGGTGATCCAAGTATTTGAAAACTGTCTCAACTGACCAATTCTTTTCATCATTTTCACCCTAATCTCCTCAAGCATTGTGATAATTGTCTTGAACCTTGCAGGAAGTACCTATGCATTAAAACTCTCTGCCATATTGTTGTCCACAACATTGCATTTGCAATGCTCTTCAAAATATCTTTTACACCATGTCTCCAAATTATACCACAAAAGATCATCCAAACAATTCCTCCCCAACATCTTAATTGCTTCTATATTCTCCTTCAATTCTACTTCAGATGTGGATTTTACAATCTTCCAAAATACTCTTCTCCTTTCTATACCTTTCCAGAGTTTACACCAATTAGCAAGAACATGTCTTGCACATTTATAGTGTACAACCAATGACAGCAGCTCTTTTATAGATATTTTCAGTCCCTAACAAAACAAAATAAGTATATTAATCTATCAACAGTTGTTAAAGAAAGAGAAAAAAAAAAGCAAACAGTTGCTAAGAATAGAGTCATACCTTTTGCATATCAGATATGATGCTCAATTGATGACTTTCTTCAAGCTCAAGGTCATTATTCAGCAGTTCAACAAACCAACCCCATGTAAATTGATTCTTAACCTCAATAACTACCCAGGCAATAGGTAGCATTTGGTTGTTTTCATCTCTACAAACAACCACCAACATTTGACCTTTGCACACACCTTTGAGGAAACAACTATCCAAACCAATCGACCTTCTAGCACCTTCAAAGAATATTTTCTTTAAAGCATGAAAGCACACATAAAAACCTTGAAAAATCAACTGTCCAGTCTCACCAGCATCTCCAACTTTGACAACACAAGTTCTACCTGGATTAGTCCTCAAAATCTCATCCCTGTAATAAAAAATCCTACCATATTCCACAATGTGATCACCCATAATCTCTTGTAGCACTTTAGACCTAGATCTTCTCATAGTTGTTTCACCAACATGGATATCCAACTCCTTTCTAATAATCTCTTGTAACTGAACAACTCTAATGTTTAGTTATTGAGTAATTTTGTCTTTATACTTACTTGCCAGAAACTTTGAATTACAAAGATAGTTAAAAGTTGATCTCAAACAAACATGAATAGGGTTGTATCTTTTAACAATAAAATCCCCACTACTCTTATCTTTGCTAGCACACAACAACCAAGGGCAAGTGTCTTTGCAGCACCTCACTCTAACTCTAGAAGGCCCATTCACATACTTTTCAATTTGAATCTTTTCTTGAATTACGTATCTGGTTACTGCCAGCCTAAATTCCTTTACACTTGGGAAAAACCAACCCTAATTCCCAAATAATTTTTTCACAAGTTTCATAAAAAACAATCTATTTTTTTTTTGTTCTTTCTTCTCACAGGTTGTTGCACTACTTCATCACCATCTCCCCAACCTACTTCATCATCTAATTCAAAGCTAGGAGCTTTATCACTTGGGTAGTAAGGTTCATCACCTCCTAGTTTACCATTTAGGCTATCCCTAGTGCCAATATTTGACTCATCATACCCTGTATCTGGACCCTTTTCACCAACATTAACCTGTTCAGCTATTGTACCTCTACTTCTTCTTTGTGACCTATTGAAATTTCTTTTACTAGCCCTTATATCAATATATTCTTGATAGACATCATTGTCAATATCACTGTCCAGACTAGTACTCCCTTCTGAATTTGAATCATCCTCTAACTCAACATCACTTGGATCCTCATCTACTGTAGGGTCAAAAGACTTAGAAGGTATATTAGAAGGAGGAGGATTATTATAAGGGTTGGAAGGGAATTTAGGAGTAGAAGGCTGAAAATTAGGGCTAGAAGCATCACCCTCATTAATAGGGTTCAAATGTTCCCCACCTACCCCATTGTCAGTTCTATTGGGGAAATACTCCAATTAAAGTGGGGCCTGATCAGGTTCAGTCACCCCATGTGAAACATACACCTCAAGTTCAACCCCATTTTTTAACATGTTGACAATGTCAAAAATAATCTTATCACACTTAATTTCAACCAAATAACCATTCCATTTAACAAAGAAATCACATTGAGTTGAATATCCTAGATATTTAATGTAGTCTCTTAACTCAAAGTAGGACATCATATCAATATCTTTATCGAAAAAATCAGTCATAGACCCACCAATATATTCAGGTGGGGGACCAAATTCTATTTCACCTCCGTGATACCATCTTAAAGTTAAAAGCACAAAAGCCATCGAAAGATACCTGAAAAAGCAACAATTCAATCACACAAACACATTGAAATCAGTAAACAAAGAAAAAAATACCCCACACACCCAAAAAGAATTCTAAGTTGTACATGTTACTACAACACCATAACAGTAACAACAACAAATGCAAAAAATTGATAAACATCCAACAAACACATAAGTCAATATGTTCATATTTGCATCAATTTCAGTAAATTATGTTTTTTCCCCAAAAAAATACAACTTCGAAGAATTTATCAAATCGATAAAATTAAACATAAACGTTGTACATGCATAAGTCAATATGTTCATATTTGCATCAATTTCACTAAATTATGAGCTAACAAATATTTACCCCCCAAAAAAACACAACTTCGAAAAATCTATGATTAGAGAGATTAAAACTACAATACACAAAACCTTAACCTGTAAAATCCTCACTCCTAGGTTAATACGTTTTCCCCCCAACAATTTTTTCTCCCAAACACCTTCGATCTCCTTCGAGTGTGAGTTTAGAGTCTAAGTCGCGGCAGATAGGAGAGAAAAATTGAAGAAGAGAGAGAGAGAAATGGAAAATGAATCGTTTCAAATGATTCAGATATTTTATTACAATCGGGTCGGTTTATTGGGTTAAACCCAACCTTTTTAACCTTTTAATAATTAAATTATTATTTAAAAAGAGAGTGCAAACCACGCGCCTAAGGGTTGCTGCAGAATATGGTCAAAATGGTGTATTTACAAGGGATTAAATAAGAATCGTGGGGTAATAGGTAGTATTGAAAGTTTAAGTGTCTTTTTAAAAATCTCGGACAACATCAGTGGTGTAATTATGTATTTTCTCAAAAAATAAAAAGGAAATCACACACTAATTTTAAAGAACTTTATGAAAATATGAAAGAACCCAACTTGAAAAATTAAAAGATAATCGGAAGAAGAATTTTATCATCCCTATCGAAATCTCATCGGAAAAATACTCTTCCAAACTTTTCTCCTCCCTAAATCCTTCTCTTAAGTCTTAACCTGTCATGATTATAAGTAAATTTTTACAACAATAAAAGAGGTTTAGGAAGAAAATTGAATTAATTAGTAGCCGTTTAGCCATAAAAATTACTTTTTTTCGGAGTTGGAGTCGGAGTCGAAGATAAAGTTGGAGTTGGAGTTGGAGTTGTGTTTGGCCTTGTCTTTTTGAAATTTTTTTTTAGACTTTTGAAAATCTTTTTTAAATATGATTTTATACCCTCAACTTTTAAAAATTAACAAAATCAATCAACTACTAATTTACCTACTAACATACAACCAAATGTTGAGAAAATAATTTATATGTCTTCAATTGATAAAATAATTAACAACAAATTAATTATTATGATTGTTATTCTTCTAAAATTTGAATATAAATATCACAAGCACGAGCTAAATAAGTTTATCTAACCATAATAGATTGAATAGAGAAAATATATTTTGATAAATATGATTGATGGATATAAATATTTTTTATATATTTTGAAATTTATTGATGAAAATTCTTAATTACTTTTACTTGAATTAATTATTTTATTGAATTTGATTTTTTAAAAAAATTTAAGTATGAATTATTTCTGAATAGATTAGTGCTAATTTTTTGCTTTTTCTTTATTGATGATGTTGATTTTCCTTGAAATTTTTTTAATTTTTTTTTAGTAAAGAGAACAAACTTTTGTTAAGCTAATTACCACAATCGTCTCTATTGAAAATCCATAAAACCAAAATAAGGTAATCGTCAATATGGATTGTTACGTTATGTTTGATATGCGACTTTATATATCGGTCACTTTTTAATAATTTATTAAAATCATCATAGCCATTATATGACAAACACAGAAAATTAGAATGACAAGAAAAAAATATTAAATTTCTCATTTTTATATAAAATAATGTACTAGGCCTTATATTTCTATAATATAGTTCATTCAAAACAAAAGTTGATATATTTTCGTCATAGATTGTCATTTATTATTTTTTACTTTACGTTAGTAAATTTTGGTTAAAAGAAAAAAAAATTAGAACATCTGTAACAATTAAAAATGATGTTGTACCATAGAAAATAAATAATATTTATATGTCTAAAAAATTATTTTCACTTTTTGGAATTCAACTCCGGATTAAATTTTTGAATTTTCATCGCCAAACACCACAATTTTCGGAAAAGTAAAAAAAAATCGGAAAAAAGAGAAAAAAATTTATGGCCAAACGGGCCCTTAAATAGTGATAAGGAAATTTGCCATATATCCTCCAAAATTATCACACCATAATTGAATTCACTGGTACCGTCAAAGTGACTACCACCCAATTTTAGTATTCATCACCAGAATTTATGATGTCACCATCGATTTTATCTTTCTTAAAATTTGTTAAGCACAAATCAAATAATATAAAATAAAATAAAGTCAAAAAGTGTTTTTACTCAAATCATAGTAGTAGCAAAAAAAAAATGATACTTTCCTCATAAATACAGCTGCGATTCAATTCTTTCTCTTATTTATATTATTACTAATTTAGGTGTACGCGCCTCGTGCGTGTATCTCACTTTATTGAGTTTAAACGTTACACTAAATAGATAGTTATTTAAATAATAAAGATGAATACAATAACTAAATTCAACACCTTTTGAATATAGATAAATAAATAGATATCAAATCACTTCCCTCATAGATTATTGCAATAAAAGAATCCTTCCTTAAATTATTTAAAAGAAAGAATAAATAAAGTAAAAGAAAAAAGTATCTCAAATTTTATATGAATTTGTTTTCAAGAGTGTGAAGGTATATATTCCATTTTTTAATCTCTAATTAATTTAAATTTTGTGCTCTTATTATATTTTCGTATTCGAATTATTTCTCTTTTCTTGCTGATTAATAATAAAAACAAGAATGATAACAACAATAACAATATTATTATTGATATCATTACATATCTTGTATTAAAGATCTCCATCCAAGTCATACATGCATATGACTTTCATCGAATAATATAGCTTTTTGCGGAGCTTTGTATGTGATAACGATCTTATCGGATAACTAAATTGATATCGAAAATGTGAAATCAAACAACAAAATTAAAGTATAGTTAAGAAATAAGAGATGAGAAGTGAAGATAGAAAAGCTTAATTGAAACAACTAAATCAAGAGAAGAAAGAGAACTCAATTAACTGCATGAGACATCAAATTTAATCTACAATATGATATCAAGTGAAGAACATAACACAAGCAATTCGAGAGTCCACTGTAATCACTCAATCTAATCTAATAATTAAAATTAAACCTATTTAGTACTCTAACGACTAACATAGAGTAGCTAAATATCAAGTTTCTTCAAGACGATTCAATCATCCAAAATCTAAATAATGAAAATGGCTAAGGCAACTATTTATAGTCATTAATTTTATAATGGGACCTTCTTGATTGCCCAAATGACATTCTATTGCTCATGACCTTGTGTAGTTTTTTTTCATGCCTTCCGTCAAGTTTCAAGCTATTATCCATATATAGAAGTCAATGGCGGAGCCAGAAATAGAGTGTGTAAATTTTCTTTTCAGTTGTGTTAAGGGTGCGCAAAATTAAATACACACATGATAGCTAATGTTTAGCCTATATACACAACAAAATTTTTTGACGAATGTTGTGCACCCTATCATCCTTTGTTATAGATATAGCTCCACCTATACCGAAAGACCATCCTAATGTGCTCCAAGCTAACATTGCTTGTTTAAGCACTTTATTTAGAATCATATTCTCGAGGTAATGTTTTCTCAAAATGTATATATTCACATTATTCAAGATTCTTTCCATTTGATTTTGACAATTTATTTATAGTCTAACATATATAGTATTCAAGGAAAAAATGGTTTTTGAATTTGTCCTGTAAGATTCTCTGCTCAAATTAAAAATATGAGATCTAACAAAAATATTTTTGTCTATCACTCATTTCACGAAAACTTATTGTGCTTATTTTAAAAAACATTTTTTTCGCTACATAAAATTTTCAGATCGCAATTATAATGACGTGTAATAATATCTCATAAAATCATATTACTCTTACTTTTAACGAAATTTTTATTTTTTGGTTCTTATATATTTTCTATGAGGAATATAAACATTGAATAGATACTTCTAGAAGATTTGGTAGTGTTTTAAATTGCGGAAAAGAGTCTAAAATGTCTTTCAACTATTGAAAATGGTACAAATATAATTTGGCCCTATTTTACCCTTTTTCTTAACAGATAAATAATTAATACTTTAACTTAACACGTGACAGTTTCTTGTTGGTTGAATTCTTTTTAATCAAAAATCAGAAAAAAAAAAAAAAAAAAACTTAAACCAAATCACTAAAATCTACCCCATTTGTTGGGACCCAAATCACTAAAAAAAGTATTGAGCTTGATATTTTCACTAGTGATGGTGCTCACAGTTCCTTTTATTAAAAAGAAATAAATTATTTTCTTTTTCTTTCTTGAGTTGCTTGTTGTTTGTTATTATTAGTTGAGATAATTTCTCTTTTTTTTTTCTTTTCCCAATTTACATCCATGCTACTAAGTGCCTGTCATTGATATTATGTCATCTGTATATCCAATATTGGTTGCTTGATTTGTAGTTTGTTCATATTTATATTTCTTAACAAGAAATAATTACCGAAGTCAGTCAAACTGTTGACGGAAAAAATAAAGCTCAATAATTTTTTTAGTGATTTGGGTCCGGTGGATGGAGTAGATTTTAGTGATTTGGGTTAAAAAAAAAAATTATTATTTTTGATTAATAAAAATTCAACCAATAAGAAACTATCACATGTTAAGTTAAAATCTTAATTATTTATCTATTAAGAAGAAGGGTAAAATAGGGTCAAATAGGTGGAAGGAGCGTATATTTGCACTATTTTTAATAGTTGAAGGGTATTTTAGGCTCTTTTCCGTTTCGTGTGCCAATGGAGGAGCCTTTTTTGTTAAATTCTTAATTTGTAGTATAAAATAAAAAAAATATAAAACGTACCTGGATTTTATAATCTCTACCTCATAAAAATACAGTTGTAAAGATATTAATTTGTATATACACAAAATGTAGAAATAATAACCTTTTGTAAAGCTAGATTATATATTTCTGATAAAAAAAAATTATTTTATTTTCTAGTTATTAATCATATATCTGGCTTGTAACTCAATTAAATTAATAAAGAATTAATTTACTTTTTTTTAGTGTAGGGTCTTAAATGTTAATAAAAAAAGGTAACTTACATAAATTTCGGATCTTTAATGGGTTCTATCACTTTTTTTCATAATTTTGTTTAATTACATGATATCCCGGATTTGAATATTTGTGATGCATATTTTTAGCCTCGATACATATACATTGTGATACATTTGTAATTTAGTTGTTAGTTAAATAAGGTGAAAATCATGGTATAAATCTATCTGATTCCAGATGTATTATAATAATACATATGGTCATCATAATGATACATTTGGTAAAATTACTCAATACCCATATAAATTCAATCTCACACAAAAATAAATAATTTACTATGTCAAACATATGTTAAATGTATCAAAAATTATAAATAAATAAAAAATATGAATCACTATAACAAAGTATGTGTCATAAGTATCACCAATATTCCAACAACAAATGTATCATATTGGTAAGAGAAAAGACATGTTTTCACCCCTGAACTTGTCCGCTCAACTTACTTTAGCACTTAAACTAAATTTCTATTTATTTACCCTCTTAACAATTTGATAGTGAATTAATTAATTTCACCCCTCAAAACTGAATATCATTCTCACAACGGAGAGTGTTTTACACCCTCCCACACATCAGTGCCACATTGATGTCCTGTCAGAGCCACGCAAGCAAAATATTTTTTAAATATAATATATATATATATATATAACTATTTTTAAACATATATAAAATATTTTAAATAAAAAAAAAATACAACCCTCCCCCCTTTCTATCTTCTTCAAACCACCCCTCCTCTCCCCCCACCCCCCCCCCCACCCCCTCTTTCTTTCTCTAGCCACCCCGTCCACCCCCACCCTTTGCAAAACATCCCCAGTCCACCACCACCCTTGAAACACCCTTTCTTTCTTTCTTTGGCCACCCTCCATCCAACCCCATACCTGCAAACATCGATCCCCTCTTCCCTGTATCAAATAAACTCATTCATTCTCCACCCCTACAAACACGTAAAAAAATAAATACACACACAAAATATGCAAAACATTGGTATCATCGGAGGGGTTGAAATTAATTGAGATTGAAGAAAATTTACTTTGAAAAAATTCGTATTCCGGTAAAATATTATTTCCTTTCATATTCCGACAATAACAATTATCAAATCTCTTTATATTCTGGCAAAACTCACCAAAAAATGATTAAAATAAACCTACAAAAAAATATATGCACAAAATTAACACCACCATCATCACTAACATCACTCCAATAACTTTTCTTCAATTTCAATTTCATTTCAAAATTTCAAATCCACAAAGATGATTTTTAATTTTTTCAAATCCAATTTCATTCTTTTTTATCTTAAGTCAAGGGGTTAAAGGAGAAGAAATTGGGGTTTGGGGGAGGGGGTGGTGGCTGGTGGTGATGGTGAAATTGGTTAGAAGAAGAGGAAGATCAGACACTTGGGTAGGAGAATTAGGGTGGGGTTGGGGCTTTAAAAAAAAAGATTCACACATTTTTTTTCTTTTTCTTTTTTAAAAAAATATCAAATCAGCATTAGGGGTGAAACTAATACACTTTAAAAATGTTAAGGTGGGTAAATAAATGAAAGTTTAGTTTAAGTGCTAAAGTAAATTGAGCGGACAAGTTCAGGGGGAAAACATGTCTTTTCTCGATTGGTAATATATATATATATAACAGATTAATAACACTAATACATATTTTTTATACTGTTACATCAGTGTTACACATATCATTTCTCACGGAATAAAATGTATCAATGGTGCACGTAGAAAATGTATCACGGAATTAAATAAAATACCATATGACATTCAAACTAAATGAGGATGGTGAAATCATTAAATGACTAAAAAACATATGTATCATACTTAAAATTATGAAAAGAGTACAGAAGTTCTTAATATGTATCTATATATGTATTAAATACATTTATTTGATACATATGATTGATACATATGTATATGTCTTGATACTTATGATTGATATGTATAATTCATCACCACCAACCTCTCCGTCGTTCGTCCGCACCATCACCGTCACCTTGGCTACCCCCAACCTCCATAGTTCATCCTCACCACCACTGTCAGTTTGATCGTTCTCGTCGGATATCTAACAACTGACTGTTCAATTTACTTATGATTGATACATATAATTCACCATTACTACCCCATCTGTCGTTCGTCCGCACCATCACTGTCACTACCCTACCCATTTCTGATTTATATTTAAAGAGTGTAAGTTAATGTAAAAGTGACTTGATAAAATATTAAATCCGGGGTGATGGTGGATTATACGTATTCAATGTTGTATGCTTTAATTTGCATAATCAGCTTATTCTCCAATCTTGCAGGAACTAAGAAAAAGAAAAAAAAGGCAAAAACAGATAATGAAATTGGTGAAAAAGTTGTATTAATGAATATGAAAGTTGTGGAATCATTTGGGAGATGATAATTTGGGAGAGATTTTAGGAGATGAAATTTTTGGAAAAAAAAAAATAAATTGCATGCTTTAATTGTGGAGTAAAAGTAGGATGAATTTTTTCGTTTATATGTGTCAAGAGTAAAATATTAAATCTAATATTTTAAGTAATTGTTTAAAAGATAAGGAATTTTGGATAATAAGATCTCTTAGGTTTGTGATTTTTAATTTATCCTAATAAAAATCAATGAACCTTTAATGAAGTAAGCAAAGAATCTATATCTATAATTTATATCTATAATATATTAAAAGTGTGATGAAGATCCTTAGAAAAGTGAATTGAACGTTTTGCCCTCCATTAAAGTCTCTGCTTTAGACAAAATCATCTTTTTCACTATTTCTTCTTAATAGTTAAATTAATTAAATATATTTATGGTAAAAACTTTTCCTTATTAGAAGACATCAGAATTTTTATATCTTTTTCTAATTTAAGAGGTGAAAATTAATTAAACATATTTATGGTAAAATCTTTCCTTATTAGAAGTCATTAAAATTAATGACAACTGATACTTTTTCTATTAGTTTAAGAATTCAAATCAACTAAATTTAATTTTAAGAAGATTTGAATAAATTTTTTTTAAATATAAGAATTCAAATCAACTAAATTTTTTTCTCAAAAAAAAAAAATCTAAAAATAAAACTATTAGAATAAGAAAAAATTAAGAAGTTTCAGATTTTTAAATATTTTAAGTACATAATAGAATGTAATCAATAAATTTGTAAAGATTTGACTTTAAAAATAAGGAAAGATTTTAAATATAAAGAAAAAGAAAAACAGTTGTAACACAAATATAGTTCAAATTGATGTGTCTCTCTTGGCCTATGACAACAAGGGAAAGAGGTGCACAAATGTAAAAGCGATGATCCATCAACTACTGGAAATTGAAAAATATATTGTGTATATGTTTATGATTACATAATTATATTAAAGTGTGAAAGATATTTAAAAAGTAATTTGAATTTTTACACTTTATTAAAAAGTTCTGCAGTAGATAAAATAAATTAAGTTTAAATAATCAAACATTACACGTGCGAGGCACGTGCGATTAAACTAGTAATTTTAATAATATTATAATTTATGTATTATTACTTTCAATAGAGTTAAAAACACCAGATAATTTATTTACTTTAATTCAAATTACGATAACTAAAATCATATTATCCAATAAACGTGATGATCAAAAGTTATAAATATCTTATAAAATTAATCGAGAAATACACAAACGACTAAATTCACAATGACTTGTCCTCGTCCATAGTTTTACGTCTTTCGAGGAGGGGTAATAGAAAAAGACAACAATATATGTCTCAGCTCTTTCACGAATACAACGTGATAATGCACACGTTTTTGACCTAAACAAAGTTAGGTACATTATAATTTAGATCAAAATTATCATCGTTACAAAAGGTAATTAAAGGGCTAGCTGAAGTTTGCTCTATCATGTAGTTATCACATTTGGGATTGTTTGATATGCTAAATAAGGTGAAATAAATTTCATGCATATAGAGTGCGAGATGAGATTTCTTCACTTTTAATCATCGTCAAATCACTTCCATACAACTTCATGTTAATATTGTTGCTAGTTTTTAATGATCGAGATTAGATTAATTCAACTAGCATCTTAACTATAATTAAAAATTAACTTAGACAAGTGTTGTTCATGTAGATGTGTACTTGAGAAAATGTACAGAAAATGTAATGGAGGAAAGTCAAATCACTAGTTTTTTTGTGTGGATAATTAAAAACACAATTTTGTGTAACGCCTTGTAAAATTAGTATTTTCTTAATATCTTGCCGATACTTTATTTATTATTGCTTTCTTCATTTATTTTTACTTGTCACTTTTTACTTTAAAAAGTCAATTTGACTAAACTTATAAGCTAATTGAAGAGTTTATTAAATATATTAATTTTAAATGTTTTAAAACCATACGAAAAATACTATGAGTATTAAAATTGTAAACTTAAAATATTGATCAAAATTTATATATGGAGTTTGACTTTTGAGAGGTGAAAGATGACAAATAAAAATAATCGAAGAGTAACTTATTCGAATTCCATATTCATTGATTTTTAAATAAGAATAAATTACGCATTCAAATTCTGAAACATAAAAAGTTTTAATTATTTAGTATTCAATTCCAAATACTCCTACAATATCTTAATATTGAGATTAAATATTAATATATGTAGATTCTTTTAAAAAAGTCTTCATGTGGCAACTAAGGCTACAACATCATCAACATATATTCTAGAGAAAAGTCAATACAAACTTTTCAAAGAAGTACAAATTAATAAATAGACTATCCCTACTAAATCTTCTGACTTTAGAATTTTCCGAAAGTAATGAACATCATGAAACCTCATATACTTTATAATTTAACCAATAATGCCATATATAATACATAAATATGGACTTTAACTTAGCGTTAGCCGGTATCTATGAACATGTAGACATTAACAAGTAGATACGTTCGTCCTGTAAGATGTGATATTGTCACGTAGGACGCATGTTTCAATACAGATAATTTGTAACTACAAAAGAATAATAGTTATCTGTTATGAATCAATTGTCCCACATTGAAAAATAGAGAAATGCTAATGGGAAATGCTACTGGGGTTATGAACCAAATGGGTTCTCCCACCTATCAGGCTAGTCTTTTGGGTTGGGTTCTCCCGTTTGGTTTATAACATTGGTGCTTTCATTGAGAGTCCCACGCGTGGGGCCGTGACTCGGAGTGATGGCTTGTATACCAGTAGTGGTGGCCTGGACCCAAGAGGGGTCCGTGACCAACGAGGATCGATCTACTCGTGAAGCCGCGACTCGGAGTGGTGGCCTGGACCTAAGAGGGGTTTCAGCCGTGACCAACGAGGTCGTTGATTCTCAAGCGGAAGCGATTATTATGAACCAATTGTCCCACATTAAAAAATAGAGAAATGCTAATGGAATTATAGACCCGCCTATCAGGCTAGTCTTTTGGGTTGGGCCCATTTGGTTTATAAAACTATCCCTATCAAATTCTGACCTTGGAATTTTCAAAGTAATGAACTCCACGTATTCTCATATTATCATGACGTATATGATAACGCACAAAACATGCTTGAACTAGTAATGCCTATATTATTTTGTTTGTTGACTATATTGTGCATTTATATGACATTATGCATTTGTGTTGAAATTCAAGTATTTGAACATACCAATTCAATTTCAAGATTCTTGGTTTTTCTTTGATCAAATGCTGATATTCTTCACCTGAGAAAATAGAAAAAAGGTTGAATAAAGGGTCTGTGACGTATAGCGGAAATTTAGTACACCGAGCTGAGCTGCTTCTTTCTTATGTGTCAAGTTAGTTGCTTCAGTGTTTCATCTAGCCAATAATCTTGATTCGAAAAACTGAGTGTTGAAGAGTCAAGTTTTTGGACATATAATTCAGAAAATTCAAGATTCTTGATTTTTCTTTCAATTCTACTATTTCTCAGCTGAGAATAAAGTAGAAGAGAAATTCAAAAAAACAAGAAACCGCTATTACACTAATGGAGGAAAGACAGAAAAATGGGAGTTTGGTTTTTGCAGTTAATGGAGAGAGGTTTGAGTTGCCATGTGTTGATCCTTCTACTACTTTGCTTCAGTTCTTGCGGTCTGAGACTTGTTTCAAGAGTCCTAAGCTTGGTTGTGGTGAAGGTAATTCTCTAATACATGTATACTATATGTTTTTTTGATAAAGATGGTGTCTAGGTCAGCTTGTAGGCACCTAGGCTAATTATGGTATGTGTTACGTCCAACCAACACATCAACACAGTACCGAGTCACTCTGTCCGTCTAGGCTTGGACTTATGAGAGAAATTCCCTAGTGTTTTTGCCACCGCTGAGATTTGAACATGAGACCTCATGGTTCTCAACTGACCTAGTGTATACTGAATGTTTGTTTTCGTGCTGTAACTGTGGTGTTTGCGACCCGCTTGTGCCCCTGTTACCTCCAACCAAACCAACACAAGTATTGGATAACTCTGTCTATCAAGGCTTGGGCAAATGGAAGAAATCACCTAGTGTTTTTTTCTCCTCCGGGGTATGAAGTTGAGACCTCATGGGTCTCAACCAACCTAGAGTATATTATATGTTTGTTTCAGTGAGAATACATAAGGAATGTTAAACAGCTGTGGATTTACTTAAATTGGTGTTCTTGTGGCTAATCTTCCTTTGCTTTTCTTGGAAATTTGACAACGTCAACTGTACTTTTTAAATCATCAGTTATCCTGGAGAAAGTTTATGACAGCTTAGTAGGAATTTCGTTGAGGTTTTTGGCTTCTGTGCATGGTTAAATTCTGTTAAAGTTTTTTGTGACCACCGAAGGGTGTGGTAAGACAGTAAAAGCTCTTTCACTTTTAGCCAGAGGTCTCGAGCCAAGTCTTGGATTCTCTTGAACTGTGGGGTTGCAAGCTCTTAACTTTTCTTCTAAACGCTATGCCCTTTCTTTTCAATTAATCTGAATCTCAAGAGTTAAAGTTACAAATCAGAAAGAACATAACTTAATTGTATTGTTACAGGTGGTTGTGGGGCTTGTGTTGTTCTAGTATCCAAGTATGATCCCAATCTTAAAAAGGTAGAAGATTTTAGCGTGAGTTCGTGCCTTACTCTTCTTTGCAGTTTAAATGGCTGTTCAGTTACTACAAGTGAAGGCCTTGGGAACACCAGAGATGGTTTTCACTCTATTCATGAAAGGTTTGCCGGTTTCCATGCTTCTCAATGCGGCTTTTGCACTCCTGGCATGTGTATGTCATTTTTTTCAGCTCTCGTCAATGCTGATAAAACAAACAAGCCTGATCCTCCACCAGGATTCTCTAAGATTACTTCATCTGAAGCTGAAAAGGCCATAGCAGGGAATCTTTGTAGGTGCACTGGATACCGGCCCATTGCTGATGCCTGCAAGACATTTGCGGCTGACGTTGATATAGAGGATTTGGGGTTCAATTCTTTTTGGAAAAAGGGAGATTCCAAGGAAATGAAAGTAAGTAAATTACCTCCCTATGATCCAACCAAGAATTTTAATACATATCCTGAGTTCTTGAAAAGTGAATCCACCACGAATTTGGTCTCCGCAAGGTCCCCTTGGTACAGTCCTGTTTCCATTGAGGAGCTACGGAACTTGTTGAACTCCAATATGACGGAAAATGGTGCAAGCTTTAAACTTGTCGTTGGCAATACTGGCACTGGTTATTATAAGGAAACTCAGCGATATGATCATTACGTTGATCTCAGGCATGTTCCTGAACTCTCAATCATCAAAAGAGATCAGACTGGCATTAAAGTTGGAGCAACTGTGACTATCTCAAAGCTTATTTCATTCTTAAAAGAGGAAAACAACGTCAATTTGGGTTCATACGGGACGTTGGTGTCCCAAAAGTTGGCTAACCACATGGAGAAGATTGCTTCGCCATTTGTTAGAAACTCTGCTAGTGTGGGAGGAAATTTGGTTATGGCACAGAAGAATGGTTTTCCTTCAGACATTGCTACATTATTTCTTGGACTTTGTGCTACTGTTAGCTTGATGACCAGTCATGGACATGAAAAGATCACATGGGAGGAGTTATTAACGAGACCTCCTCTAGACTCAAGGACTGTGCTTGTAAGTATTAGCATCTCATTTAAGAAAGTTCAAAGTTCTCTCCAGACTCATTCTAAATTTCTGTTTGAAACCTATCGGGCTGCTCCACGACCTCATGGGAATGCATTGTCATATGTAAATGCTGCTTTCCAAGCTGATATTTCTCCCTGCCAGAGCGGCGTCCTGATAAACAATATCCAGTTGGCATTCGGTGCTTATGGCACAAAACATGCAACAAGGGCTAAAAATGTAGAGGAATACCTAACGGGGAAGATACTAAACGTAAATGTTTTGTATGAAGCACTTAAATTAGTCAAACTAGCAGTGGTACCAGAAGATGGCACTTTACACCCCGAGTACAGATCAAGCTTGGCCGTCAGTTATGTTTTCGAGTTTCTTTACCCCTTCACTGATGTTCATTCTGCTATTTCTGGTGGTTTACTCAAAGGAATTAGTGACATATCGGTTGAGGAACTTTCCAAAAGTAGTAATGATGGTTTCATTAGTCAGGGGAGAGAACAAACACTACTGTCTTCTGCTAAGCAGATCCTGGAATCAAGCACTGAGTACTATCCAGTAGGTGAACCTATGAAGAAAGTTGGAGCTTCCATGCAAGCTGCTGGTATTTTCTCGCCTTTCAATATTTTATTTCATCTTGTGCATGTTAAGCGAAGGGGAGCCTTGGAGCAACGATAAAGTTGTCTCCGTGTGACCTATAGTTAATTCAGTTTAACCATGCAAATTTTATCTAGTCTAGATGAATGAATCACCTTATACTTTCTCTGTTGTTCATTTTCTAATATCTACTTATGATTTCTATAATTGCAACTCCACAGAAATTTTACTTTGAGAGGGAGCATAGTTTCTCATAAAAAACCGAATAAACGACCAACAATTTTGAGGAATGTTTAAGAAATGTTTTTAACTGAAACCAGTGGAAAGATGCTTTAGATTCTCTTAGGAGAAGCCTTGTTTAGATTCTCTTTAGCTCGTCTCTCACTAACGTAAACCAGTTACCGGACACAAACAATGTTGACTTAATTTTACAGCAATTAGGATCTTCCACAAGAATGTGCATATTAGTTAGCCTTTCCTTAGTGAGTAGACTTTAATGAACATCCAACCAAAGGCTTACGTAACTCTGCTTATGGAGTAACTCCCTCCAGCTGTTAAGATAAATCTACCCTGAATATACCTGTTTCATTCAGATGTGCTGATTAATGTACTATTTCGCAGGTGAAGCTGTTTTTGTAGATGACATTCCTTCACCACCAAATTGCTTGCATGGAGCATTTATCTATAGTACAAAACCATTAGCAGGTGTAAAGGGAATCCAGCTCGAGTCTAACAGATTAACAGATGGAGTCACCGCGGTTATTACTTTCAAAGATATCCCAAGCGGAGGGGCAAATCTAGGAGCTGCTACATCTTTTGGTCCTGAGCCCTTATTTGCAGATGATCTCACCCGATACGCTGGCGACAGAATTGCAGTTGTGGTGAGCACTTCAAGTTTCTGCCTACTGGATTGGATTTATGAAACACTACTTTCTCATGCATTTTAATCCAAAGCAATTTCAAACTATTTCTTTATATTGTTGGAACATTATAGGTTGCTGACAGTCAGAAATCTGCTGATGTGGCTGCAAGAACGGCCCTCGTTGAATATGACACTGAAAATGTAGGTTCTCCCATTTTAACCGTTGAGGAAGCTGTTGAGAAATCTAGTTTTTTCCAAATCCCGCCACCTATGTTTCCAAAACAGGTGGGTGATTTCTCAAAAGGAATGGCTGAAGCTGATCACAAGATTCTCTCTGCTGAGGTACTTTTGATTTCTCTACTGCTTCATTCGTTTGAACCGTTTCCTGGATGGTGATCTACCATGTGTAGCCGTAGATGTATGCTAAAGGTTCAAATTTATTTCTGATTGACTCTTTTCATAATCATTTTCAGATAAGACTCGGTTCGGAGTACTATTTTTATATGGAGACACAGACTGCCCTAGCAATTCCAGATGAAGACAACTGCATGGTTGTTTATACTTCAAGCCAAAACCCCGAGTACGCGCATCAAGTGATTGCCAGTTGTCTTGGTATTCCCGAACACAATATCCGTGTAATTACTAGAAGGGTTGGAGGTGGCTTTGGGGGCAAGGCAGTCAGAGCAATGCCTGTGAGTATTTGAAAAATAAGAAGTAACAATAACAATTCTCTGACTCTAATGTTCAAGTTTATGTATGATTTTAGGTTTCCACAGCCTGTGCACTTGCAGCATACAAGTTAAGACGACCTGTCAGGATATATGTCAACCGGAACAGTGACATGATAATGACAGGAGGACGACACCCGATGAAAGCAACGTATAGTGTAGGATTCAAGTCGAGTGGAAAGATCACAGCATTACATCTTGATATATTGATAAATTCCGGGATCACAGA
Source organism: Capsicum annuum (assembly GCF_002878395.1). Taxonomy (NCBI): domain Eukaryota; kingdom Viridiplantae; phylum Streptophyta; class Magnoliopsida; order Solanales; family Solanaceae; genus Capsicum; species Capsicum annuum. The sequence goes on along the minus strand of NC_061121.1, from coordinate 220,586,631 downwards.
AGACATAAGCCCCATTTTACCAGCAAATGTGATTAAAGCACTAAAAAAATATGATTGGGGTGCCTTATCTTTCGATGTAAAACTGTGCAAGACGAATCTTACCAGCAAATCAGCTATGCGGGGCCCTGGGGAGGTGCAAGGATCTTATATAGCTGAAGCTATAATAGAGCACGTAGCGGGGTTACTCTCGATGGAGGCGGACTCAGTCAGAAGCAAAAATACCCATACATTTGAAAGCCTTAACTTATTCTATGATAACATTGTAGCAGCAGGAGAATATACATTTCCTAGTATCATGGATAAGTTGGTCGTGTCCTCGAACTTTTTCCAACGAAGCAAGATGATAGAACTGTTTAACCAGAAAAACATATGTAAGAAAAGGGGTATTTCTCGAGTGCCAACTTTTTTCGAAGTTACCCAACGACCGACCCCAGGAAAAGTCAGTATTCTGCTAGATGGGTCGATCATTGTAGAGGTTGGAGGGATTGAAATTGGCCAAGGGCTATGGACAAAGGCAAGACAGGTTACTGCCTATGCTCTTGGTTTAATTGAAAGTAGTTGGGCCGAAGACCTCGTGGAGAAAGTACGGGTCATACAAGCAGACACCTTAAGCGTAGTGCAAGGCGGGGTAACGGCTGGAAGTACTACATCGGAATCAAGCTGTGAAGCTGTTAGACTTTGCTGTAATGTCTTGGTCGAAAGACTGACCCCTCTGAAGAAACAGTTGCAGGAACAAAATGGCTCTGTTGATTGGCCAACGTTGATTCGACAGGTTTGTTTTCCCACTATATGACCAACATTTCAACTCTGCAAGCCACAATGTTACAACCAGTCACTTCCCCTTTAAACTGTATTCTTTGAGATGCAATGATTACCTTGTTCTTAACATGTTTCCCTGTCCAAACCGAACTAATGATACCAAAGATTCTAAATTCAAATTAAAGATAAAATACTGGAAAGCT
>NC_061121.1:220575570-220582669 GCF_002878395.1 Capsicum annuum | reverse complement strand
CACTTGTGTTGGATTCATAATCACCCATTGTTGGGAAAACAGAAGTGTACCCAAATGACAAATACGAATAAAAATCATAATTTTACTTACCAAAGTAACCTATGAAGTAATGCCAAAGTGGAAAGTGATGTAGTAAACAAAATTTGACCAAAGAAATTGGTCAGAACGCAGCAGTAACGCTGTACCAACAACAACAACAACAACAAATGGCCAACAAGAAGAAGATGAAGCAGAAGATGATGAATAAAGCAGCAGAAACAGAAATAATTAACAACAAAAATCGCTAAGAGAGAGAAAACAACAATGGATGAGAAGAGAGAGAAAGACACCTTTTTTCCCCTCCGTTTTCCATGATCTTAGGTATACATTGGGATCAAAGTGTAAATTTAAAAACTTGTGGGTTATTTTAAAACTTCCCCAACTTTCTTAATACATAATAAAGTAATTGTCACCTCCAACTAATAATTAAGACTTGTATCACCTACACCTCATTTTAGAACTCTTTTATCATCTGTGGCCCAAACCCTCATATAACATCGTCAATTAACTAGGAGATTAAAGTCACCAACTATGACAATTATAAATTTTGAATTATTTGTCATTTTTTTTTTTTGAATTATTTTTCATGTGCAACACATTCTTTCCCTAAATGAGGATTATAGAAAAAAAAAAGTTTGATAGTGATTCGTGGACCCACAAAGGCATTTGGAAAAGAATCTGTCAAATCTAGGGCTAGGCATATTTTGGTTTGAATCGAAAAAACCAAAAAATCGACCCAAAATTTAATTTTGGTTTGGCTTTAGATTTTTCGGATTGGTTTTGATTTCAAATTTTAGAAATTTGGTTTAAAAGTTTGGTTTTCGGATTTTCAAAAAAAATAAAATCGGATCAACCGAAAAACCAAAATTATATAAATAATATATCATAAGTTATATATATATATATATATACACTAGTCAGATCATACGCGCCTCGTGCGTGTACCTTACTTCAAAGAGTTCAGTTTTATAAAATTACTTTGATATCTTAATTAGTAATTGTCTATAAAAAAATATATATGATAATTTATTTTTTTAAACGTACTAAAATTTTAGAAAACTTATATCAAATCATAAAAAAAATTATCTCTGCAATCGTAAATACTGTGATTATTTCACTAAAAATTTCTTATTCAACAATTGTCTATCATGAATACGTGATAATTTATTATTATAAACTTCAAGAATATACTAAAATTTTAGAAAACTTACATAAAATTAGAAGCAAATTTATTTTTTTATTCACGGATAGTATCAAGACTGTAAACATCAAGAACTAAAATTTTAGAAAGTTTACCTCAAATCATAAGTAAATTTGTGAACAACGATAGCAAAGAAAAATCTAATTTGAGAACTACATTGTGGACGTATTATTGTAGAAAAGAAGGATTCTCAATTTAAAAGTAACGTTAGGTTTAATTTTATTTTCTTTCTCCCGATATTTTTAATTTCCTTTGTCGATTTAAATTTGTATTTATTTGATTTAATAAATTATCCCTTGTGGTATTTTTTATTTTTAGGTGTAGTTTTTTTTTCTTTTTTTGGTATCCTTTTTTAATTCAAAATATTCTTTACATTTATTTAATTTAACAAATTATATGTAAGGTAAAATTTTAATTGATTTAGAACTATTAAATATTATGATTTCTTTCCTAACTTAAATAAGAACTTTAATTAATTTCAGAGTCTTATTGACAATAATTGAGAAAAATAGTGAAAAAATATTTTGTCTAAAGGAGAAACTTTTAATGGACAAAAAGTTCGAATCACTTTTCTAAGGCTCTTTCCACTTTTAGATTAGAGATTATATATGTATATAGATTAGTGGATGAAAAACACTAGGATAGAGGGCTAAGGTGTGTGGTTGTATCATAGTTAGTAGTTAGGAGGGCGTTGGTGTCCTTTGTTTGGTAATATACAAGGTTTTTGTGGATGTCGTACCTATGTTATTTTTATCATGTTTCATGCTTTTGATGTTCCAGTATATTGTCCTTTGTCTTAAGTCGGGGGTCTATCGGAAACAGCCTCTCTACTTCTTTAGAGGTAGTGGTATGTATTGCGTACATTCTACCCTCCCTAAACCCCACTATGTGGGAATATACTGGGTTTGTTGTTGTTGTATACTATATATTAGAGATTAAACACACATATTAGAGATTAGAGATAATACCGCCTCAGAATTGCATAACCACTTTTATAGCCAGCAATTTTTACTCATCACATCTTATTTAAAGTACTTTGTTAATTGATCTCCTTCTTACATAAAATTTACTTTCATTAATTTAATTTAATTTTTTCCTTTTCCTTTAGACTTGTTCGTTAACACGCCACACTCACATTCTCTCATATGTGTAGTCAAATATAGATTTGATCATGCGAAGATGATTTAAATCACAATCTAAAGGAAAAAACCATTAAAATACCATAAACATTAGATAATTTACGAATTTAGGCTAAAAAGTATAATATATTGACCTAGTCATCTTTCAAAAATCATAAACTCATATAGCAATAAACAATTAAGACATAAATGATCTGAAAATTCACATTATCATACAACTTCACATAACAACATATTAAATTCCATCCAAATATTTTTTTAAAAAAATTAATGAACAAAGAATGAGAAAAAAGTACCTCAATGACCCTGACACTGTTGGTGAAGACTTCATCGATTTTTTGTTTATGCAAACAACTTAAATCAAAATTAAAATAAAAAAAACTCATATAGCAATAAACAACTAAAAATAAATGATCAGAAAATTCACATTATCATACAACTCCACATAACGATATAAAAAATTTCATCGAAACTCTTTTTAAAAAATAATAATGAACAAAGAATGAGAAGAAAGTACCTCAATGACAGGGAGATTGTTGGTGAAGAGTTTATCAACTCTCCATTTTTGAAGACTACTTAAATCAAAATCAAAATAAAATTAAAAAAAAAAAGGTTAAAACCTCATAAACATTAAACAATTTAGGAATTTTTAGGCACAAAAGAAGTGTGACAAATCACCTTGTCATATTTCAATGAACATAAATTCAATAGCAATAAACAACTAAGATATTAAATTTTAGAAAATTAACATTATCACACAACTCCATATAATAATACATAGAACTTCATCCAAACTCTTTTAAGAAAATACTGATAAATAACGAATGAAAAAAAGTACCGGAATGACACTGAAATTAATGGTGAATTTTCTTATAGAGAGTTCAGACTTTTTGTTTTCAAAACAACTATTTTCATAAAAATATATTCATAAATCAAAACGAATTTGATTTAGGACACATTGATACTACATATAAATTATTTATATTATATTAGGATACAACTGAATGTTGCAACATTAATTTTTTTTCTAAGAAAAACTATGTTGGGAAAATAAGGGAATTTGAAAGTTTTTGTAATTTTCCAAAAATAACGTTTATGCTTTCGAAAGATGCACGACCCTTCTATTTATCCAAAAATAAAAATAAAATACTCTTCACATTATTTCTTCGTCTCTTTTGCTAATTCTCCTATTTTAGGATTTGTTTTTCATTCTAATTAAATCTTTCCTTTTTAAATTGAAAACATGGAAATACAATTATTTTTTTTCCTTATATATTTTAGGATTCTAGTTAATATTAAATATAATAATATAATAATAAAAAAAATAAGTAAAAAGATGATTTTGTCTATTGCGAAATTTTTAATGAAGGGCAAAAAGTTTAAATCACTTTTCTAAGGTCTTCACACTTTTAATATATTATATTATATAATATATATATATATATATATATATATTATATATTATCTAAATATATATATTATTATATTTGTAAATATACTAAAAATATAATATAATCTAATATAACATATAAATATATAAATTATAATTATTTAGTAATCCTAAATCCTAATATACTATTTTGCTTTAGACCCTAACATTAACGTGAAGGCTGCAACGACGCTCATCCATCCTCAGTTAGTTAATTCATTTGAAATTTCAACATCGTCAATGGCAGTCGACAGTCGTTTGCTCAGTTCGTCACTGCCGTCGACAGTCGATGTCGAGTGCGACCACTATCATCACGCCAATGGTGATGACTCAGCGAAGTCGATATTTATGGTTATTTCATCCCAGTTGAATTAATTATATTTGGGAATGAAAATAGGTTTGAAAAAAAGATTATTTTTCTAAAAAAATCACCAATTTTAAATGTTACTACTTTAATCTTTAAAACCGAAATAAAAATCTGAAATAACCGAACTGAATTCGTAAAACCAAATCAAACCGAACCGAATTCGTAAAATCAAATCAAACCGAAATAATTTGGGTTTGGTTATGGTTGTCATTTTCGTCAATTCAAAAATTAAAAAATCGAACTGATATTCAACAATCAAACCGAACAAACCGAATGTCCACCCCTACTCAAATCACATCAAAAACATCTTATCTTTCAACAGACCATCCTCTCTCTATCTATATACTCCTACTAGATACTTTAGCCCATGCTAGCACGGACCCAACATATGTTATTTATGTAGAACAAATAGCATTTGGAGTGTCAATCAAATTTTTATTAGTATAAATTTTTAAGTAATTTAAGTTGTTAATCATTGTAATCTATAGTACCTTTTACGTAATTATCAAATAATTTATGTTACTCGCTTTGTCCCAATTTTAGAATTTAGAGAGTCAATCAAATTTTTACTAATATATTTTAAATATTTCAAGTTGTTAATCGTTGTGATTTATAGTATCTTTTAATGTAATTTTAAATAATTTATGTTTCTTTATCGCAACTTATGTGACACTATTAGAATTTCAAAAGTCAATAATATTTTGTACTATATGTTTTTAAAATATTATAAGATATTAATAGTTATGACTTATAATTATTTTTTTTTGCATAATTTTTAAATATATAATATTTTATGAAATAAAATAAATAAATTAAAATAAACAAAGTACTAAATTTTCAAAACATGTTAAATTTAAAAACATCAATTGGATCAATAAATTACTAAATTAAAACATTAAAACATGCAAACTATAAAATGCCAAAACAACCCCTGGATTTATGTGACACAAATATAATTTAGATAATCAATCATATTTTTAATATATTTTTAGATATTTAAATTGTTAGCTATTGTAATTTATAATACCTTTTATTTAATTTTCAAATAATATATGTTACTCTCCTTGTCCAAATTTTTGTGGCATTGATAGTCAATTATATTCTTAAAATAATTTAATTTTTTAATTATAATAATTTATAATACTTTTTATTGTATTCCAATTTAAATGGTACTCTAATAATTTCGAGCATCAATCAAATTTTATGATTGAAGCAGCGAAAAAATATGTCCTAAATGACTTATAATACCTAATTAGAAGTGATATAGCAAAACTATATAAAATAAAATTTGTGAAAAAAAAATTTAAATGAGTCTCATATAAGATGTAATGTTAATTTAAGACATCAAGAATTAATTTATCATTTTATGTCAATCTTATTTTTTATTAAATATTATTAATTTTTTTAATAACTAATGACTTATATAATTAATTACGGGTGATATAGTAAAATTAAAGTTGAAACAGCTGAAACAGACATTTCATAAATGTCTATTTTTACCTTTTGTATTATTAAATATTATTATTTCATAAATGTCTATTTTTACCTTTTGTATTATTAAATATTATTATTATTTTTTATATAAATGAATTACAATAATTAATTAAGGGTAATATAGTAAAATCACGGAATATTCTTGTGAAAAAAATTTAAATGAGTCTCATATAAGATGTCCTATTAATTTAAAACATTAAGAATCAATTTATCATTTATGTATATTTTATTATTTATTAAATATTATAAATTTTTTAATACCTAAATGACTTATAATAATTAATTAGAGGTGATATAATAAAACTACGATTGAAGCAGCTGAAACAGATATGTCATAAATGTCTATTTTATCTTTTTTAATTAAATATTATTAATTTTATTATATGTAAATGACTTAAAATAATTAATTAGGGATTAGGGGTAATATATAAAATCACGGAGCAAACATTCTTGTGGAAAAAACTTAAATGAGTCTCATATAAGATGTCCCATTAATTTAAAACATCAAGAATTGATTTATCATTTACGTCTATTTTATTATTTATTAAATATTATTGATTTTTTAATACCTAAATCACTTATAATAATTAATTAGAGGTGATATAATAAAACTATGATTGAAGCAGCTGAAACAGACATGTCATAAGTGTTTATTTTATTTTTTAATTAAATATTATTAACTTCTTTTTATATTTAAATGACATAATAATTAATTAGAGATAATATAATAAATCACGAAGCAGGTGAAGAAACAGATACATTGATGAAGAGCTGCATACTTCTTCACACTTATTAACAATTGTAAATATATTTGAGTCATGTCACACCCCTTTTTCGTCTGAGGGGATCGAGTTCAAAGGGTTTTTCCAATTAAAGTGATGGTATTGAATATGGATTAATTTATTACAGAGTCACCACTTGAAATTGAGTTATGGTGTTCCAAGTCACCTTTTTTGAATCCCTAATCAAAAGGAAATGAATCTTTGTTAGTCGGTAAAAACAGAAGACCGGGTAAGAAATTCTGTTGACAGAGGGGAAGGTGTGAGGCACCCCTCGAGTCTCGTGGTTCTAGCACTGTTGCTTTTATTGACTTATCTTAACATAAACTATTTTGACATATTATGTTAGTAGGCCTTGGTTCGCTCATTTTTAATTATACTAAAACTTGTCTGTTATCTTATATTAAATAAATCGTGTGAAAATTAATTTTAGAAAAATATTTACCAAAGTGCATTTTTGCATCCTTGAATTTTAAAATATCTCGAAAAGATGCATACACCGCATTATTTATTAATACAAATATTTAAAAATACTTAAAAAATTTGCTAGCGTTAAAGGCGTTGGTTTGTCTCTCATAAATCCGAGTAGCTAAACTTAACTTACTCATTTTTTATTCTTTTCTTTCAAACCTTGGACTAATCCGCAACTTG
>NC_061121.1:220563634-220572570 GCF_002878395.1 Capsicum annuum | reverse complement strand
GGCAAGGTCAACGGTCAAAGGGTGCAAAATGTTGCCTTTTGAATGGTTCAAGGATCCAGATGACAAACATGTAAGTAAAAGTGTCCAACTTATAAAATCGACATAGTATAGGGGTCCAGAAGGTTATTTTGCCCTTTTTTTTTATGTCAATTTCAAATTACTACTTTGATACCTTTGTTTCAATTTATGGCTTTGTTTCAATTTATGTAGCTAAGTTTAAATAACTGTGGAGTTTTAAGAAAATAACAAAGATTTTTAAAATCTGTTGTTATCAATATGTTATAACATTTTTTTTAATAGATAAAATCACAATATAATTTAATCTAATAGTATCAGCACATCACGCGGGGAATATACTAGTACAATATAAATTTGCAATCCATAACAAAAAGTCTTTCACATCCCACGATATAAAAAATCGTGTGGTTAGTTGCCTACCGCTTAGTGCGCTGACCGTAGGAACGAATGATTAGTCTCACAGCTTCCGACTGTAGGGATAAAAAAAAATCTCAACAGGCCTACATAATGCTATGCCAAATAACAAAGTGATTTGCCCAACATTTCAACTAAAATGAACAAATTTGTCAACTTGTATCAGATCTTCAAAACTTGCATCTGAATTAGAGAAAATGGCCAAAAAGCCCCCAACCTTTGCCCCAAATCTCAACTACACACTTATACTTTGTGGGGGTCCTATGATCCCCCTGAACATTTTAAAAATGAAATTGTTACCCCCTTCTGAAAACTCACACCCAGATGTGTAATGGAAAGTGAGCAACACCCACCTGCCATGTCATGCCACGTAATTTCCACGTAATATTATATTTTTATATTAAAAATAATAATTATTATTATTCTTTAATATATATATATATATATATATTCTCTTTCTATACATCTTTAATAAGCTAATATACCTTCTATCTTCTGTCTAACTTTTGGCCCCTCAATCTCTCGGAGCTTCAATCGGCGCAGCTCCAATGGATACTACGAAAAATCAACAATTTCCGTTTTTTAGGAACTAAAAAAGAAGTATTATTCATCGTTAGTTTTTTGTGCTTAAATTTCTTTATTTTGAAACTGTGTCATATAAAACATTAATACCCACATCAGATTATTTGTCTTTTATATTTCTTTTTCATTTTGTGTTCAGTTTTTGAATTCAATAAGAGATTTTTGAATTTTGTTTTCATGGATTGTGTTGAATCCCTGAAGTATTTGAGTTTGAATGATGATTTGGGATTTGGATTTTTGGCGTTTGGGTAGCTTGGACAATTGTATTAAGTTTTGGAGTTGTTGTTTGATTTGAAATTGAGGATTTTGCAATTTAGTTGGTATTGTAAGGATTGGAATCGTTTTTTTTTTGTGATTTTTGTGGGAAATCAAGTGAATTGAGAAATGGGTGTTGTTCCAAAAATGATTTTGATGGAAAATGTAGTGAAAAGATGGGTGTTTTTCTTTTGCCACATAAGCCTTTAGGGGTGTAATAATTCTATTTTTAAAATGTTTCAGGGTACCGCAAAGTATAAGTGTATAGTTAAGATTTGGGACAAAGGTTGGAACTCTTTTGGCCATTTTCTCTCTGAATTATAAACTTGAGCTTTCGAATCATTAGGTCTCCATTTTCATTGACAATAATCACTAAAAGTTGATCCATTTGGCAGGCCAAGCAAAATGAAGATAGGAGGCCGGTATACCATTATGAATTTTTTGGGTGGTTTAAGTGGGGTTTAATAGGTCTGCAAGACTAGAGGATCGGAACCAGTCTTCACTATTCATATCATATGCAAACAAGCGAAACAGGTCGTCATAGGTGAACCAATACAAGGTATCACCACAGAGGACAGGCTCGCTACATTTGGAAAGCATGTCTCGTATTGAGAATTGTATTATATTGAATAATGATTATATTGAATAATGATATATTGTAGTGTATAGAATTGTATTGTATAGTTGCTCACAACTGTCATCCTAGCTGGCACAAGTTAGTTAGAGAATTTGTTAGCTAGTTAGTGGGGAGGTTAAGCCTCTATTAGTCGACTAGATATTTTCCAGCTTGTATATATATATCTCCAGATGGAATATACAAAGTTTAAGCTTTGCATTCCACACACTTTGACAGTTATTTTTCTCTTCTCATTTTCTGGGACTTAGCTTCAATATTATATATCTCCATTGCTACATGAGCTTAAGCTTGAAGCTCACTGTTTACTTACATCTTGACGTGGTATCAGAGCGCAGGTTCTAAGGTGTTTTCTATCTCTCTGTTTTGAAGAATTGTGTAGAATTACCATTCCTTTATGCTATCGTAGTTTTCAGTTGAATTTGTTGTTTCCCCCATTTTGTGAACTTGTCTCAAGTGAATCTATTAGCTTCTTCTTTGATTAAATTTCAATCTCTAAGCTGTTAAGCTATGATGAATGTTGAAAGTTCTGGTCAATCAAGTAATTCTGAAACTGCAATTGACCCGAATAACCCCTTGTATATGCATCCTTCCGATAATCCCGGTGCGATGCTGGTACCGATGCAATTCACTGGTGTTGGATATCGTTCATGGAGAAGAAGTGTTATGCGATCGTTGATGGTGAAGAATAAATTAGGTTTTATCAATGGCCAATGTGTCAAACCTAACCTAATCATCCCACATATAGGCAGTGGGAATGATGTGATAACATTGTCACATCATGGATTTTGAATTCATTATCTAAAGAGATTGCAGACAGTGTTGAATATGTCGTGAATTCCGCTAAACTTTGGAGGGAGTTGGAAGATAGATATGAACAAACTAATGGTGCTAAATTGTACCAAATTCAAAAGGAAATCAATGATTTATCTCAAGGATCACTCGACATTACTGGGTATTATACAAAAATGAAGAAGCTTTGGGAAGAGCTTAGCACTCACAATACCAAATCTCAATGCACATGTGACTGTGTATGTGGAGCAAAGGCTAATTTCCATAAGGCAGAGCAAGATCGCAGGCTAATTTAGTTCCTAATGGGACTGAATGAGGAGTATACTATAATACGGGGAAGCATACTCATGGTGAACCCCTTGCCATCTGTGGCTTAAGCATTCTCTTTCTTAGTTCAGGATGAGCAACAAAGAGAGATCAAACCTTTCAATCATCTTACGATGGAATCGACTGCTCTACATGTTACCTCTAGTCGATCTCCAAATTACAAGACTAACTATTTAGCCTCAAGTCAGTCAGGCTCACTTCAATACAAAGACAAGTTTTGTGAGTATTGTAAGAGAATTGGCCATTTTAAGAAAAAGTGTTTCCTCCTCCATGGCTATCCACCCAATTCTAACCTTCCTAATCATAATCAGAACTCTATTCAACATCCAAATGACAACTACAATAGACCGAATCAAAATCAGATTCACTACACTCAAGGAAACAACAATTTCCAGAGTTCAACTCCAAGACCAAATACTTCCAGAAATCCTTATAACTATAATCATCAAGCTCATATTCCTGCTCAAAGATATGGTAAAGGAAATGGAAATAGACCAGTGGCCCATGTCTATTGCACATCAGAGTCCAATTCTAAGAAAGGAACTATAGATGACCAGGAAGAGATATATAACCTGAGTCTCACTAAGGACCAATACGGTAGAGTGCAAAACATGCTGCAGCTTTTCCAGAAGGATCACAATGATGATGGCTCAGTTGACTTCACCACTAGCACTATTGATTTTGCAGGTATTGTAGTTTGTACTTCCTCCATTGATTTTGGCAAGCTATCATATAAATGTTTCACAACTAAATCTGACTCTTGGATACTAGATTCAAGTGCCTTGAACCACATGACCTTCAACATATCCTTATTGCACAACATTATTACTCTCCCTTATCCATTATTAGTTGTATTACCTAATGGCTATAAATTCAAAGTAACAAAAGTTGGTAATGCAACATTGAGTCCTACAATCAGTTTGAAGAAAGTCTTATATGTGTCTTCCTTCGAATAAAATTTGATTTCTGTTCACAATATGACTTTTCACTCAAATTGCACTGTCAGTTTCAACAAATCTTCTTGTTCCATACAGGGCCCTTCAATGAAGAGTCCTCTGGTGATTGGTAGGGCAGAAGAAGGCCTATATTTTTTGTGTCCCAAATGTCTGCAGAATCCTACTGTTTCCAACATCACTACTTCATGTAGCAGCTGCAAATCTTGTGCTAATAATTGTTCTTCTTATATTTTCACTAATATTTCTTCAGTCAAACAACAAGGTGTTCCATTTTTAAATAAGCAGAGACTCAGTACAAAATGTTGTCCAAATATTACTACTCTTTCTGATAATAAATGTTTGCCTGTTACATCTATTAATTCTTCACTTACTGTTGTACATGATCATGGATGCACTAGAAATGATATGGATATCTTGTGGCATAATAGATTGGGACATGTCACTTTCATTAAAATGAGAACCATTTCTACCATACCAGTCATTTTTTCACCAAAACAGCCTTTTCTATGCTTTGTATGTCCTATGGCGAGGCAGGAAAGGTTACCCTTTAAACCAAGAACTTTCCTGAGTACACACATATTTGAACTAGTCCATGTTGATCTATAGGGACCCTACCATACATCTACATATGATCACTTTAAGTATTTTATTACCATTGTAGATGATTTCAGCAGATCTACATGGACTCACCTCTTGAGCTCTAAGAGCAATGCATTACAAGTACTCAAGGCATTTATTGCTATGGTGGAAAATCAGTTTTATACCACTGTTAAAACCTTTAGGACAGACAATAGTCTAGAATTTGCCAATACAGAAACAAAAAATTTTCTTTTGAACAAAGGCATACTCCATCAGAAAACATGTCCCTACATACCACAACAAAATGGTGTTGTGGAAAGAAACCATAAATACTTACTTGAGACTGCAAGAGCCCTTTTATTTCAATTTAAACTACCCTTAAAATATTGGGGTGAGTGTGTATTATGTGCAACATACATTATCAATAGACTACCATCCATTATACTGAAGAATAAATTCCCTTATGAAGTTTTATACAATAAGAAACCTCTATATTCTCATATGAGGAGTTTTGGATGCCTTTGTTACCCTACTGTTCCTATACCACATAGATCAAAATTTGATCCAAGAACCACTCCACATGTTTTTGTTGGCTACCCTTTTAAAACCAAAGGTTACAAAGTTCTTAATCTATCCACAAGAAGAATATCTGTTTCTAGGGATGTAGTATTCTATGAGAATGTTTTTCCTTTCCGTAGTTTTGTTAACTCTGTTCCACATCCCCCTGCATTGCATTCTATTCCCTTTATTGATGTTCAGGACTTTATTATTTTTTCTGGCACATATGAGACTTCAAATGTTCCTGCAGAACCTGATGTTACACACAACTTACCATTTGATCTTACAACACACGCATCCTCTCCAGTTTCAACCACTCATTCACCATTTTTTGATCACACTCTTAGAAATAACACTCAGTTTGAGTGTAGAAGGTATACCAGAAGAAGTCAACCCCCTTCTCACATGTCTGACTATATCCATTCAATCCTTAAACTCAAATCACCTGTCAGTTAGTCCCCACACATTTCCCTTAAAGCTCTTTTCTTCAAACACCATCACTTAGCTCACAATGAACTAGTTCCAGACAGTCAAGATTTTATGAGAAATATTTGCATTGACAAGGAACCAAACTCATACAAGGAAGCAGTTATAGATCCTGCATGGCAATTAGCCATGACACAAGAATTTGATGTCTTACACTCTAATCATACTTGGGATCTAGTTCTATTACCTCAAGGAAAGAAGGTAATTGGTGGCAAATAGGTATATAAGATCAAACACAAGGCAGATAGAACTGTTGAGAGATTGAAAGCCAAGCTTGTGGTTAAAGGATACACACAACAAGCAGGCATTGATAATACTGAAACCTTTTCTCCAATGGTCAAGATGACCACAGTTAAAGCTTTTCTCATAACAGTAATTAAACAAGGATGGATCTTGCACCAGCTAGATGTTAACAATGCATTTCTCCATGGATATTTGCATGAGGAAGTATATATGAATGTTCCACCTGGACTTGCAGTCAGTAGTCGTAATTTGGTATGCAAACTGAACAAGTCACTATATGGATTGAAGCAGGCCAGCAGGTAGTGGTACGCCAAACTCACTGAGACTCTATGTTCAAGGGGCTATAGTCACTCCATGTATGATTACTCACTGTTCTATAGAAAGGAAAGCAATTCAGCAGTCTATGTAGCTGTGTATGTTGATGATATAGTCATTACTAGAACTGATACTGCTGAAATTAAAAGCTTGAAGGATTATCTAGACAACAAGTTCAAAATCAAGGACTTAGGTTTGCTTCACTATTTTTAGGCATAGAAGTCTTACATACAGATGCAGGTGTAATCATCTCTCAGAGAAAATTTGTTCTTGATATGTTGAAAGAATATGATTGCTTGCATTTTAGTCCTCTAGCCTCTCCTCTTGATCCAAATGTGAAACTAAAAGCTCATGAGGGGCCTACTCTTAGTGAAAGCACCTACTATAGAACATTGGTGGGAAAACTCAATTTTCTCACCAACGCAAGGCTAGACATTGCTTTTAGTGTACAACACTTATGTCAATTCATACAAGATATAAGAGAACCCCACCTACAAGCTGCTTTTGACCTTCTTAGATACTTAAAATCTGATCCTACTTTGGGTCTATTTCACTCCAAAGATTCAGACTTCACTCTTAAAGGCTACCGTGATTTAGATTGGGCCTCATGCCCAGATTCTAGGAAGTCTGTTAGTGGTTTTCTAATACTACTTGTAGGTTGTCCAATAAGTTGGAAATCAAAGAAACAGGAGACTATTTCTTTGTCATCTGCAGAAACTGAATATAGGTCTCTCAGAAAAGTTGTTAGAGAATTAGTTTGGTTGAGCAGGTTACTTGATGAATTGGGAGTTCCATTCTCCAAGCCTATCTCAGTATTTTGTGATAGTCAATCTGCTCTGCACATAGCTAGGAACCTTGTGTTCCATGAAAGGACCAAACACATTGAAGTGGATTGTCACTATGTGTGGCATGTTCTACAGGAAAGACTCATATCCTTACATCGCATTGCCACACAAGACCAATTGGCTGATATATTGACTAAAGCACTGACAGGAATCAAGCATTCTTCTATTCTTGACAAGTTGGCAATGTTTTCCACACCATCAACTTGAGGGGGGTATTGAGAATTGTATTATATTGAATAATAATTATATTGAATAATGATATATTGTATAGAATTGTATTGTAGTGTATAGAATTGTATTGTATAGTTGCTCACAGCTGTCATCCTAGTTGGCACAAGTTAGTTAGAGAATTTGTTAGCTCGTTAGTGGGGAGGTTAAGACTCTATTAGTCGACTAGATATTTTCCAGCTTATATATATATATATATCCAGATGGAATACACAAAGGTTAAGCTTTGCATTCCACACCCTTTGCCAGTTATTTTTTATCTTCTCATTCTTTGTGACTTAGCTTCAATATTAGATATCTCTATTCCTACATAAGCTTAAGCTTGAAGCTCACTATTTGCTTACATCTTCATATCTCGCACATCATGGTCATAACAACCTTCAAGACCTGGTCAATTGACCAGAGATCAGAAATGTACACCTTCTCACCTAGGTTGCAAATCAGAACAGAACCATCACATCTATCTATGGTTATGAAACACGATTTCATATTTATCCAAGTAAAGAGTAGTTGTACGAGCACAATAATCACAAACGGTTTCATAGGGGCATCCAGGTTGGTCCAAGAATCGGTGTCGGGGTCATAAATTTCACCGGCCTTGCTCCAATCATAAGAATTCCACCATTCTCGAAGCCTCTTGATAGTTTGTTGGCTTAGGAAGAAGGGTAGCTCTTGTATCTAGAGACAACACATAGCTTCTTTCCTCCAGAAATAGCATCGACGAAGGGCGAATCACGGGGAAAGAGATACTTTTACCCAAGCGGTGGGGGTAGGGGTGGGGTTGGGGTTGCCGCCACTGGAGCAATTATGTTTGAACACATCCAAACAAATGTAAATACCACCTATTTCAACTTCATCATTAGTGAATCCACCAACCCAGTACACGTCTTCTCTGATAACGGCCCGGCCTATCCTTCTGTCACTCCACCTTCCCTGGCAGAGAGCTGCGCAACGCTTTCAAAGTTAACCCTCTCCCTTTTGTCATCCACATCGCTAGTGCTCTTGTTCTCAAACTCTATGCAATACCACAAATATTGAGAAAAATAAGCCAGAAGGGCCTTCCAAGTTTCCAATTAAAAAAAAGGGACAAGTGGATCCCACAAACTTGTCCCTTTTAAAAACTAAGGCTCTTGAATAACTGGGATAGTTGTTGGACAACTACATTAGTTGTCTGAACAACTTCTCTCAGTTGTCGAACAACTACGTCTAGAGTGTGTTTGGTATGAAGGAAAATGTCTTCTTCGAAAACTAGTTAGTTTCTTACTTATTTTCTTATGTTTGGTTGGTGGATGGAAAATGTTTGATTGGTGAATGAAAAAATATGTTTCAAAAAATATATTTTAGTGTTTAGCTAAAGAGTAACAATACATTTTAAAAAAAATAATTTTTAACCCTGAAAAATATTATTTTTAGGGTGTGTTCGATATGAAGGGGGAAAAAGTTTTTCTAAAAATTTAAGTTGTTTCTTACGTATATTCTTGTGTTCGTTATGCAAATTGGGTACGAATATATTTTCTAAAACTATTTTTATATATTTAACAAAAACAATGAGAACGAATAGGATAACAAGGGAGGGATAAGAAAAAAAAATAAAAAATTAATTTTATTTGGAGAAGGGGTTGGTAGGTAGGGGTTGAGGTTGTCAAAGTAGGTAGTAAGGGTGGGATAAAAAAAATTGATTCTTTTTTAAAAATAATTTTTTTT
>NC_061121.1:220546663-220560634 GCF_002878395.1 Capsicum annuum | reverse complement strand
GGTGTGACCATTTGGGACTTTTATGCTTGTAGGTGACGTGCTCATAGTATTATTTTACTTATCTTATTTCCTACTTTGCTCAGACGGTCTATGATACCTACTGAGTACAAGTGGATCATATTTACCCCTACTAAGTCCTTTTGGTGCAGATTCTAACTCGAGTACGACTCGTGGTGGCTGATCGTGCTTTTCTGAGATTGTGATCGAGGTACTGGGTTGCTCTATGGACCAGAGTCGACTTTCGGACCCCCTCTTACCTTATTATGTCTTTACTTTTTTCCAAAGACAAACTTTGTATTTTTCTTGTATTCAAATGATGTATTAGATGCTCTACACTTTGATACCACTTCTTGAGGTTTTTATGTTATTTCATTCAGATTTTCGTTTCATTTATGTTTTGGTGTTGGTTTGATTTCGTTCTAGAAGTCTCGCCTTAGTTATTTTTGTGTTTCCTTTATTATTTTGAATGCTCGGCTTACTTATTAAGGTTGGATCGCGCTAAGTTTCATTATGACCTAATTTTCGAATCGTGATACTTTATTAATGAAAACTATTTGCGTATCTCACAATTTTTTTTATAACTCAACTTCTCTTTAATGATATAAGATCGCGGTCAAAACAATAAATAGTCGATTCAAACTCAAGTAACTGCAAATTTTGGTGATTTAGGAATGAATTAGATGAATTTTGGGAGCGCTACCCCCCGAATGAGGCCCTATCCGGCGTGAATTCAAATTAGTCGGACTTTAATGAGGGTACCGAATACAGGATGAGAAATAAAAAAAAATTTAGATGAATTCGATTTACCCCTAGCTAGTAATAACATTAATAATGTTTAGTTCTAAATTAGTTGAGTCAATTATATATATCATTAATATTCATTTTATTATTTTATTTAGACATGCATCGGTCTAATGCTCAATGATTTTTCTTTGAAGACATAAAAATGAAAGTACTCATCCATTGAAGGTTCTCAAATACAAATCTTAAAAAAAAGGATTTCTCATTGACACACCACTTAATATACATGTGTCAACACAGCTAAGCCTAAATCAATTAGTTTATCTACTTATATATGATTTTTTTTTTTGTCACTTGTATTCTTTCACGAATTTTTTAATTTTATCAAAAAGGAGCTATATCTTGACTAATTATTATTAGACTAACTTTAAATCAATGAGTCATATTTTTATTTTTTTTTGGTTTAACTGAAAATTATATTAATATATAGTAGTACAGCAAACAAGGAGTTTTGCTAGCCTGAATCCAGGGCAAAAGAGGCTGTAGACCCATTAGTTTGGGAAGCCGTACAGTGATTAATTGTTCTTTTATACATAGTTCCTACCATGTCTAATTCGATAATTTTTCGGACAAACACCGGAGAAACTACAAAAAGTTTTATCCCTTCAAAGGATTCAGTGGCAGCTCCTTCTTTGGTCATAGCATCCGCAGCTTGGTTTTGCTCTCTATAGCAGTGATGAACTGCTGGAGCTCCCAATCTCCTTAATCTTGACCTGCAATCATCAATAGTCGCATTATAGTGAAGGTTACCATTCATAAGCATATAAATCACCTCTAAGGAGTCAATATTAATTTCAACCGGTAGAAAATTATGGGATTCGATGACCACCAGACCATCTCTTAAGGCTAACAATTCCGTCAAAGGTGTTCAAAAATCCGAGTACCCAATCTCCATTTGAATTCCTAACAATTCCTCCGGTACCCCCCCCCTTCCCTGGGTTGTCTCTGCAAGCCCCGTCAGTGTTTAGTTTGAAGAAACCTTCAACTGGCGGTATCCAATTGCTGTCTATGGTTATTCTGCTCAATATGAATGATATCTGCTTTGTAGTTGGAGGTCTCATTTTATGGAATGGAACAACATAAATAATATTAGGTGATTTGAGTGTGAATAAAACTATTTGGAGATAAAATTATATTAGATTCTTCATTATTAGAGAATTTCTCTCTTCATTTCTACGTGTCACATTCACTAAGAAAGTAATTATTGATATCACTATTTTGTAGTACTACCCCTATTAATCGATGTTTAAAGTATTATCTTTTGAAAATGATTTAGAAAATAAATAATTTATGCTAAGAGTAAAACATGAATTTTCTTTTTGTATTTTCTTGATAGGTCAAAAGTAATAAGTAAAAATAAAAATTTATTTTAGAAATAAGTGACAAGTAAAAGTGAACAGATGGAGTATTATCTTGACTTGGATTAAAAGATTAAATATTTTCAAAATTGATCAAGAGAGATTATAGTTAGATTCTTGTACTCAATTTTAGTATTGAATAATCCAATCCCCCCGTCCTCGTTTTATAAGGAATTATTTGACTTGACATGATATTTAATTTTTTTTTAAAAGATTTGTGGTCTAAAAAAATTCTTAGATATTTGCGTGGTTGTAAATCATTTCATTAAGAGTAAATGAGAAATTTTAAATATTAGATTATTTCTAATTATGGTAGGTGGCATTCTTTTTTAGAACAAAATAAAAAAAAAATGGTGTCACATAAAATGAAATGGAAAGAGTATATAACATAATTGAGTTAATAGATAAATGACATTTATCCATGGCCTGTAGTAGCGCTTGTTGGCTTAGCACAAACCCAAAGTTGATACTTGAAAATTCTAAGATATGTATAATTCTATAATTTATAATTGAAAATTTTCATTTGTTTAGTTAATAAATTCTTAGATATACAAATATTATTTTATTTTGATCAATGAAATTCATATAAGAATATTTGAAATTGTTAATTATTGTGATTTATAATATTTTTAATGTAATTTTTAAATATAATAGTAATGAATTGAAAATGAAATACAAAACTTACCGATATAAGAATATTTTAAGTTGTTAATTAGTGTGATTTATAATACGTTTTATGTAATTTTCAAATATATAATGAATTAAAAAAATAAGATAAATAATTAAAACAAAAAATATTATTAAATTTTTTAAAGTGGAGCCTGCTGAAGCAAACATGTCGATCGAGAGCAGCCTGCTTCAGCTTCTCACTCCCACTTCTTATATAGGACTAGATAGTGTTGCTCGTGCTGCGTACAGGCCCAACATTATAGATGCAAGTCATTGAGGCTAAATGAAATATAAGAGGTTTATAATTGATTTCATAAAAGGCATATAATTGGAGTTTAAGTTTTAATAGCAAAATAGATATTTTCAATTGATGTGCTATAGAAATATAGCACTTTCGATGCTATGAGGAAAATATGCAGGTTTCTAGGGCTATTTTGTTAGATATGATGCATTTTGGGAATGTTTTGCAGGAAACCATGTTTTGGATGATAAGTTCGTGAAAAAAGGGGAAAGGGTGTTTTTGGCCATTTTTTGGTGCAATTATGTATGTTCAAGACATTTTTCGGCTCAATCATGATCAAAGCATGTTTGAAAATCGAAGAAGAGCTAAAAAACTGACTCTCGGTACTTATTAAGTCAACCTACGGACCGCATGTAGACCTGCGGACCGGAGATAGGCAAAGCAGGTGTCAGAAGTCCAAAATCCCGAGAGCTGACTTGTAGGATTTTTCTATCCGGCACCTGCGATCCATACCTGCGCCCAGAGCCAAACCGCAGGTACTACCTGCGTCCAGGGAACAAACTATGGGTATGGACCACATGTGGTACTAACTCGATTTTCTCCTATTTCGTTCGAGCTTTAGTTTTAGGGTTTTCTCATGTACTATAAATACCCTTCATGCATTTTTTTTAGTAGAAAAAAATGTACTTTTGATATTCACAAACATATTTTGATTTCAAAATTCAATTTTGATCTTGATATTTCTTTGTATTGACTTCAATTGATTAATCAAGTTGCGGTTGTGGGTTTTTATTCATCCTTTCATTGTGATTTTATCTATGCTTTCAATTATGAATGTTATTGATTTCTTTACAATCATGAGCGGCTAAAATCCATAGGTAGGATTGTAGAAACCCTGGCAGATTGACGAAATAGGGGAAGTGATATTGTTGAATCGAACCGACACTCATGGCACGAATTACTTTATCTTCATTATAATAATTTTCTTAACGAATGCACACGTTAGGATCCCGCCTAGATATTGCTATTTACTCCAAAAGAGGAATAGTGATTAGAAAAAGATAAAGACAACTGTAATTTGGAGTTTAACTGTCGATCCACGCTTCTACGTTTTTTCTACGTAAGATGGTTAGATTTCATCTAATAACTAGAGACTCAAAAGGTAATAGTTAACTGGGATCAAGATAAGGGTTAGTAATGCGATATTCTGAGTCTCAAAAGGTAAAGGGTGAAATACTTCTGCTCATCCAAAAGACCGTAGAAGGTACATAATTTATCGATTCTGCATGCAAAGTATCGAATTGGTTTAGCAAAGCACGATAGCCTACGGAGTTGAGAAGCCAGGGGAACACAATCCTAGTGTTCACCTACAACTGATTTCCACCAAAGTTATTATTGTTACTTGCTCGAGATTACTATAAACAACCCCCCTCCCCCCTCAAATTTACTTTTTTTATTTTGCCCAGTGACTCCAACTGAGATCCATAATTTCACGTGTTTCCTTGGAATTTGACCTCAATCTTGATTGGGTTACTATATTTTGACAACAGACATATTATCATCTAAAAGGAGGTGTTGCTTGGACGTAGTGGCAGATCTACACTATAGTCAGGGGGTTCATTCGAACTTTCTTCGGCGGAAAATTATGTTATATATACATGGTTAAAAAATTTTTTTATGTATATATATTAGATGTTGAATCTCCTTTGATTAGTTTTTATATTCACTTATGACTCCCTTAGCTAAAATTCTGGCTCCGCCACTGCTTGGACATCATAACCAATACAACTGGAAAAAAAAAACAGTAACAGAAATTTCTTCTGCCCTATCCTAAAAAAGCATGATTAAGATTTGTTTTTCTATTCCTTCATCGAACTTAATTCTATATGGCTAATCAATTCAAGTTCAGAAACACCACCACCTCTAACAGACGAACAACAGAAGATTAAATTTTCGTAACTTTCACATTGAACAATGTAAATTTGTCTTACATAAAAGTTTGAAGTAAAACCTTAAGAAATATGAATTTACAAAAGGATTGTCATTTTTCAAACTAAAGAATCCCACAACTTCGCTTTCAGTGTTGGTCTATATGATTTCTTTGTTCAAAGACAATTTCTCATTCTAAATTTCATGCAATTGATCTTAATATGACATCCTTCAAATCAAGTCCAGCATCGACAAGGAAATTTAAGATGCTGCAAAATAAGGATGTCATTTGTTGCAAGAAATAAAACACTATAAAGAGGTCATACATACAAAAGAGAAGGAAACCTTATTTCTTGTTCATTAGAAAATAAGTCACAATGCAAGTTAGGTAACAGGGGGAGCTTACATCAAGGAAAATAAAGTCTCAAGAAGCATATGAAATGAAAAGGTTTACTATGGAACTTGCTTTAGTTTTCAAGCTTGAAAGAATGAGAAGTGTATAAATTAATAATGCAAAATAAATTTTAAAAGTCAATACATCAACTGTCAGTACTTAGTATTCTATGATTTGTACACACAAACAGTCAGAATGAATTCTTTAGAAGCGAAAAATTCTTAAAACACAAGATTGATGATACATGTCTATCTCTTCTCAAACACTTCACTTATTTGCTCAATTACCTTCATGTCTTCACTATATTCTTAGTAATTTGATTCAAATTAAATGAGATATTAAATTTCTTATCTGGATATCTTTTAATTGACTTAGGATTCTCATCCACTGAGGATTCATCATGGCTCACATCAAAGAGTTCCTAATGATGATGTTTGTGACTAAGGCATTTCTAAAAATAAGAAAAGAAACAAATGAATCGACCAACAAAATAAAAGAGAGATAATTAAACGAACTTAAAATATTTGTACGTCGTTCTTAGTGGTTCCATTCAAACTCAATCCTTTATCTATGTTGGTGTACTCTTTTCGACTTGCTTTGAAAATTTGGCTTAAAGTAAATGGCATAGTTCAATCTGATTTTTTTTAGTTGTTTATTTGTCACCTGATTGTGATTGTATTTTTTTTGGTCTTATAATATTGACCTAGGGTTCAAAATTTAAGATATCAGTATGCTATTAGCAAAAAAATAAGCCTTGTATAATAATATTTCAGAGATACGAATATGCAAAATATATGTGTTACAGTTGATGTTCCAGCTTTAAGTATGTCCATCTTTCAATTTCTTTTTCAATTCTTTTCATTCCTTTAATAGTTGTTTATTTGGCTTTTAGAGGGGAATATTTTTGTTGGGCATATGATCTGAATTTTGTGGTTAGATAGTATTCATCTTGGATTTCTTTTTAATTTATTCCTTGAAGTAATATAATGGTGGAAAATAAATAAAATCTAATTCATTCAACATACTATTGTAGGTATAGTTAACACCCAACTTTAAAATAAATGCATTATTCATAAAATTCAAATCTTTTTTTTCGTTTCTTTGAAGGACGTTTTCTTCTCTGCCCTCTCCTCTCCAAAGGCCAAAGGAGAGACTGTATCCCTTTTCTTCGGTAGCTCTTTTGGTTTCCCAAGGATAGCGATAGCTGGAGCAAAGCCCGCTTTCTTCTCTCCGCGAATGAGAGAGAGTCAGAGGAAAAAACACGTTCTCTCTTTGCGAGATCCGAAAGTGGAGAACGCATAGTATTCTATGGATACATAGGATCAAATGTAAAGCAGCGCTCTCTTGGCAGAGTTTTAGGTGGCAAGAGACTTTAGGGCTTGTTGGAGCTTCTGAGCGTAACGAATCGAAGCCGAAGACGGATCAAGGTAGCTTGCCTGCCAAGCCGATAGGCGAAGGGCTGAAGGATGGAACGTGCAAAGTAGATCGTGCACCTGTCGTGTGACCCGTTGGTCCTAAGCAATGTCTTGCGCGAAGCAACCCACAATGAAAAAGCTCCCCTTTTTTTTATGTTAGGGGAGCACTAAAATGCAACTTCGATCGGATGCGGATATCAAATCCCGCCGCTGAGATGTCCAGTGGATTCCTGGGCCTTGACGAATGGCCGGCCACCTTTTACGTTAGAAGAGCAAAAGTCCCAGGGCATAGCAGGATGAACCAATGTGAATGAATGTAAGCTTCGTTGCCCGAACACGATTGGTGCTGACCACACTAGGTGCTACCGTGGAAACACTTTCTTACTTCAGTCATGTACTGATACTACACATGTATTTCAAAATCCACATTACACAACACTATATATAAAGAGAACTTTGCAAAAACTAATAGATTTAGCAAATGTCAAAATGAAAAAATCGAAAAATAAATTAATTGCTAATAATCATAGCGACTGAGAAACTAATTACAAAAAAAAAAAAAAACAGAGTAACAGTCGAGCAACTTAAACAAACTCAAAATTTTACATCAGACGAAATTATTATACATGTATTCATCGATTCTCTCTTTTTCGAAACTTTTCAGTGCTTATGGAGGATTGTTGTACTACTCTTTCTCAGTTATTGTTTTTTTTTTTTTTTTTTTGCTAACCAATCATGGCTCGCAAATTATGCCTCTTTTCTGCTACAGATTAAAATTCATGTAATCGGTCATTTATTGACATGCAAATAAATCTAAATAAAGGAGATATCATTCATTATTGGGATGAACTTTCTTCAGCACCTCAAAGAGAAATCTTAAATCCATCCATGAGTATGTTATTCCTGGCCTTGAGCTTCATTTATGTCCGACATGAGTTTTTTCTTCTACGGAGAATAGGTAATTAGCAAAAAAATTTTGAAGAATGTGAAGAGCATATGTTGGTGCATTAGATTTAGGACATCTTACTTTAGATTTAGTAGTACTCATCTTTAACAAATGTGTTAATAGACTTATATGCCCACAAATATAATTTTGAAGACATGAAACAACCATTTTGATACCAGGGGAAGTTTGGCAAAAGTTTATTTTCCGAACATTTTTTGACATTTATCCATCAAGTTTTTTTAATTTGAAGAATTTATGGGACCATAAAAATAAAATGTAAATCTAACACTCAACTTACAAAATCTACACTTTAGCCCCTTTTCCCATTTCAACCTTAATTTTGTTAAAACTACACTTTAGTCCATCTTGAAAAATATAAATATTGGATAAATAATTAAAAAAAAAAAAGTCTCAAATCTTCTCAACTAATCCACTAGCAACCACCCTATTTTGGCGTCATTTCCTCAATTTTCCGACCATTTTTCGTCGAATTTTTCGACATCCATCGGAAAGTGACACTATCTCCATTATTATAAGCCTTTTTCGTTTATTTTTAGCTCCAATTTTTCTTCCATTTTCATACAAAAAGCTCGAAATTCAGTCCCACATTTTGAAATCGATTCTTGGGTCAATAGCAAAATTACAATACTCCTTAGGTTGTTTGTAAGCTGAAATTCGTCGGATTATTCAAATGGTCGTCGGAAAAGGATCAATCGTGCACTTTACGGCCATTATCTAGGAAGAAGACGACTTCAGTCTATTAAGTCTAGGCGCATAAACCACTATTCAAGTCTATTGAATACTATTATCGAGGTATATTATATCTATTATAGATTACGTGGTTGGTGGTGGTATATTTTCTGGTGAATGGGAGGAGAGTCCTAAATGTTGGGTTTGGAAAACCACGTCTAAGGAGACAGTGTCCATTGCCCTCGTCGCAATGGTTCATACGCCGACATGATTAAAAGCGTAATGGAGAGCGGTGAATTAAGTTGTGATCAAAGTGAGGTGTTAATTAGTTACTTGATGAACGAGAGGGGGAAAATCAATCCAACGTTCATAAGGAATGATAGACACGTAGAATTATATATGCTTTGCATTAATTCTGATAACTCCAGACCTATGTAAAGTTTTTGAAAGGTCCCGAAAAAAAGCTTCCACATCAGCCCCACCCCCACCCTCACCCCCACCCCAACACCCCAAATGTGGATGATATGTCAACGGAATACAATTTCATGGGTTGTGATGAATGAGATAATAGTGAAGATTATGAAGAAGAGGAGTGTGGAGGAGGTGAGGACGAGCAACTCAAACCACAAAGAAGTCACTCTTTCTCGGATGACACCAATCTTTTTTTAGGACAAGTATTCAAGGATAAGAAAACATTAAAACTTTTGTTGAAGCAGGCGTTGGTGAAAATGTCGTTTAATTACACAACTCTGAAGAGTAGTAAGAAATACTTGAGGGTGAGGTGCGTAGATCGTACTTGTCGGTGGATGGTGTGCGCATATGTTGTCGGAGAATCGGGTTGGTTTCACGTCCACAAGTACGTGGGAGAGCATACTTGTGGCGTTGATCATGTCACGGGAAAGCACAAGAATGTCACCGTGGAGGTCATTGCCTTACTTATTTTGAACATTTTCGTCCACAACAAAGGTCCAAGTCTGAAAGAGATCGAGAGAATCATATTTAGGGAGCTACATTGCAGGCCGAGCTGTTGGAAGTGTTGGATGGAGGGCGTCATTGCGAAGAACATAGTTCGAGGTACGCCCAAGCATGGATATGCAGTGCTTCCCACATTTTCATATATTTTCAACGGCCTCAACCCCGGGTCTATTAATTTTCTCAGGGTCGATGAGGAGTCTGACAGGTTTATTTACTACTTTATGGCGTTTGGGGCTTCTATCCGTGGATATGCACACATGAGAAAGGTCGTTGCTATTGATGGCACGCATTTATCCAACAAGTATGAGGGCGTACTATTGTCCGCTGTCGCTTAAGATACGCATAATCATATCTATTCCTTAGCGTATTGTGTGGCGAATAAGGAGAACGATGCGTCGTGAAACTTCTTCTTCGAGAAGCTTAAGGCCTTTGTCGTTGACGAACTAGAGTTGTGTGTTATCTCCGACAAACACGTAAGCATAGCCAACGGCCTCGTAAGGCATTATCCACTTGTGCATCACGGTGTTTGTATGAGGCATCTTAGTGAAAATCTTCGAATAAATCACCATTGTTTCGATTCTCTCTATTTGTACTACCATGCGGCCAAGACGTACACGTTGGAAGAATTTAATGACTATTTCAGCGCCCTTAAAGAAAGATGCCCCAGCGTAGCAACTTGCCTCGAGCATGAAGTAGGATTTGAAAAATGAAGTCGGGCTCACTTTCCAGGTAATCGATTCAACGTCATGACCTCAAACATCGCCGAGTCGGTCAACTCAATGTTACGCGATGAAACAGAGTATCCAGTGGCGGTCATTTTCAATTCAATTACACATAGATTTGGAGAAATATTCAAGAAGAGGTATGCGGAGATGGACAATTCAAAAACAACCTTCGTTGCCATAGCCGAGACGATCTTGAGGGAAAACATGACCGAGGGGGACAAATATATGTGAATAACATAAACGGAAGCACCGACGAATTCACCGTGCTTGGCTACGATCGTTCTGCAAAAGTAAATCTTTTGAGACGGTCATGTTCTTGCAGAAAGTACGACTTGGTAAAATTTTCATGCGCTCATGCAATGGCAGCATTGCGTTTGAAGCACGGGAATGAATACGGCACTAGCATTTACAACTACTCTTCGCAAATATATTCGAAAGAATCATACCTCCTTGCATACTTGGAACCTATTTGTGCAGCACCACTTGAGTCGGAGTGGAGTGTGGCGCGAGAGTATCTTGAAATGCAAGTTCTTCCATCCGACTTCGATCCCAAACTCGGACGGAGGAAGGTGAAACACGTTAAGGGTGTGTTGGAGCCTTCAAGGTACAAGAAAAGAAACAAGTGCTCCAAGTGCAAAAGGTCAGAACATAAGAGAACAACATGCAGCCTTAATGTAGGATAATATGATTGGCATTGTATTGAATGTTTTTGTTTGTTTAAATGCACTGGACAGTATGTAATGTGTATTCTGTTTTGAAAACCACTGAACTGCAATTAAAGTTGACTTTTTTTTTTGTGCATTATCGATTCCTGTGCATATATTATATACTACGTACTAAATAGATTCTAGACTTAAATAATCAACAAGACTCATAATATATAATATATCAGTGTTTGGTCTATTAAGTAAATGTTCAGTACGTAGTGTATAATAAACCTACCTGATTGTCTATTGAACAAACCCTTTTCTTCATACAATGTTGAATTAGAAATAATTACGACGCATTAGAATGGGTGTCAATTCAAAAACTGTCTTTTCAAGTTCTGAAATCGACTATACACATTACACATCGACTAGACTTAAAATATATAATACATCGATGCATTGTCTAGGGGGTATAGTGTAAATACATAATCTATCATCGATCAGTCGTGTAGTCTATTACAGAAACCCTATTCCTCATACACTGAACCTTTCAATGTAATTATTACACTTCGCAAAACGGCAGGATTTTAAATGCATCGACTGTCACAACCGCCGTGACTTTTCATTTCTTATTCTTACACGCCTTCTCCCCTTCAATCAACACGTGTAAAGCTTTTATTGGTCGATTTTCTCATGATCTGTTCTATTTAAAGAAACCATGGTCTATTTTGAACACAATTTCAGAAGAAAAAAGACTTAAGGGAGAAGAAGATAGCTAGAAGGACGCATCCACTACGGTCATTGCACAAAATGTCAACAATAAACAACATAGAGTTGCTAAGGCTTCGGAGTGACCTGGATTTCCTTTTTGAAGGTCTTGCCACCAATCAACGACGACTGGATAGAGAGCTTCGCCGGATGACTCATTTTCTTTGGGCCATAGTCGAAAGGCTCAACCTGGACCCCCGTGAACTCATCACCCCCCCCTTTCATCCCCTTAGTGTAGTGTTATTTTTTTTATTTGGTTTTTAGTTCATTGCTTAATAGCTTTCATGGTAGGATTATGGAAATGAAAGCTTTCATTGTTAGTGTTTCTTCAGTAGTCCTTGTTTTAAGATTTGCAAACTTTATTTACACTCTGAGTATAGTAGGAATAAATAATCGACTACGATAAATACACATTCTATAATCGATTGTGTCACGGGTGAATTATAGAATAAAATCAGTGTTCATGATCCTGTATATTGAGAGATTATCAACTTATAAACGAGTCTATTATTGACCACTCATATAGTCTATGATCAACTTACTGAATATATTGACGGCTTAAAATAATGGGAAAAAA
Organism: Capsicum annuum; assembly: GCF_002878395.1. Classification (NCBI taxonomy): domain Eukaryota; kingdom Viridiplantae; phylum Streptophyta; class Magnoliopsida; order Solanales; family Solanaceae; genus Capsicum; species Capsicum annuum. The sequence goes on along the minus strand of NC_061121.1, from coordinate 220,548,499 downwards.
AGGAGAAATTAAATAAAATAAGATTAGAGTATGTCAATTAACACCATTAAAACATTGTAAAGAAATTTTGATGCATCAATTGTGAATCACAATCACTTTTGGACGTGATCAAGTGTTATCTTAGACACGGCGTAGTCGTAGATCATTGAGATGACATAAAAAGGAGAAGAAATAAAATAAAATAAAATAAAATAAAATAAATAGCAATCATCCAAGCACTAGTGAACGACCACTTATCATGAAAAGAGATTAGACTTGTGTGATGACCATAAGGATAAGTGGTGGTTGTTACTTATGAGTGTTCAATGGACAAGTAGTGTATGAGAACAAGGAGTCCTTCTCAACAGAGACGCTTGTTCTAGGTAATTGGTTGTTACTACCATTGCCCTCCCCTATACCTATTTGATCGAGTGTCCAATTGATTTGTAACCTTATATTATGATATTTAGTCATTTTACATTGCGTGAGTGATGTTAATTTAGTTTATTTTATTTTATTTCTCCCTTTTTTTAATCTCACCTCTTTTGAAAATAAACTTGTTATGATATCTTGAGTATATTAGAGATAAATAGTTTTATCTATACCAGACTTTATTATTAGTCATGTATCGATCAAAGAAGTCTATTTTCAAAGTATGTGAGATTAAAAAAAGGAAAAAATAAAATAAAATAAAATAAATTAACATCACTCACGCAATGTAAAATGGCTAAATATCATAATATAAGATTACAAATCAATTGGACACTCGATCAAATGGGTATAGGGGAGAGAAATGGTAGTAAGAACCAATTACGTAGAACAAGTGTCTCTGTTGAAAAGGATTCCTTGTTCTCATACACTACTTGTCCATTGAACACACACAAGTAACAACCACCACTCATCCTTATGGTCATCACACAAGTCTAATCTCTAGTCATGATAAGTGGTCGCTCATTAGTGCTTGGAGGATTAATATTTATTTTATTTTATTTTATTTTATTTCTTCTCCTTTTTATATCGTCTCAATGATCTACGACTACGGCGTGTCTAAGATAACACTTGATCACGTCCAAAAGTAATTGGGAGTCACAATTGATGCATCAAAATTTTTTTACACTATTTTAATGGTGTTAATTGACATACTCTAATTTTATTTTATTTAATTTCTCCTTTTTTTCCCATTATTTTAAGCCGTCCATATATTCAGCAAGTTGATCATAGACAGTATAAAAGGTCTATAATCAATCGTAGTTTTAATCGATAATATTCTAATATACAGGATAATCAACACTGACATCAGTATATAAGTCGTAAGTCACCCAGTCGATAATAGAAGACACATACATTCATTAAAGAACCTTTGAAGTAAAAGATAATCTATTTAAATTTTCTCCAACAGTATAATTCTAACGGGTAGAATTTTTCAACGGTCAGATTTTGATAGCCTTACTATATTAATTAAAGGGACCCTTTTGGACTCCTCCATGTTCATTTATTCATGACTTTCAAGTTTTGCATCAACAATAACAATGTTGTAGTCATCTCAAACTTCCAAAAGTTCTTATATTTGTCATTGTGGTAATCCTGCGGTGTTGAAAGTATCACGCACGACAGAAATTCGGAGCGAAAATTTTACAGTTGTACGGTTGGAAAGGTTTGTTTTTGTTTAAATAAAGATTTATTTGTGTTCATCTCATAATTCAATTTACTAATTTATCCTTGTTATTTTAGGATAATAGTGGATGAACTTATTTCAAGTGAATTTCCTCCGATTTCGAGGTGTCAAAATTTCAAGGCATTGCAAAGTTTGAAATGTTTGAAAGGCTTAGAGTTTCCGAAGAAAATAGGGATCTTCTA
>NC_061121.1:220483426-220543663 GCF_002878395.1 Capsicum annuum | reverse complement strand
GAAATTGAGAGGGATCAACTTAACCATAAGTTGACTATGGCTGAAGAAAAAGAAAAGGGCGTGAAATTTATGGTCTATAGTTTACTATTAGTTTTAGCTTTTTGGAAAGGTGTAATGGTGGTGTAGTGGGATTGAATGTATTCTAAATGTTTTATTAATCGACTACTTGTTACTTATATTATAAATGGTTTACCTTTTTCATTCATCGACTACACATCGCTCTACTGTATATGCTTTACCTTTTAATCAGAGTCTATAATCAACGATGACAATTCATGTAAAAGTAATGATATGTTGATTATATAAAATGAAAAATGTTTATCATAAACTATAAAGGAAGTTTAGAAAACAAAATTGTTCAGTTTTACGCATCCCGAGATGAAAGTTAGAAGTTAACATTATCTAGTCAAATAAAAATAATCATCAACCACAAATAAAAATTTAATAATTGTCTAAAGATTCAACATTTTTGGTTTCCACCATTATCTTGTCGATGTCCTGACTAATTTCATTAAGAAATTCATCCAAGTTTGAAAATTCATTCTCGTTATCCTTCTCTGCGATGCCTTCTTTTTCTGGTGCATCACTTTTTCCTTCTTCTTTATGCTTCTGTTTCTCTACTTCTTGTGCATTCTTCTCTTCTGTTTTCTCTCCATCTCCTTTATTGTTTTCTTCTTCACAACCACTTTTTTTATTTTTATCATCTCCATCCTGTCTGCCTTCGTCATGATCCTCCTTCTCCACACCAGTTGATCCATCAGCTTTGTTTTCTTCTTCACAAATAACTTCTTCATTTTTTTCTTCTTCTTTCTCTTCATCGCCTTCATCCAGATTTTTCTTCTCTACAACAGCTGAAACCTCAAGGATCATCATCTCATCAGCATTGATGGAGGCATGCTTCAAAGCTGCTATCTTAAGGAGGGCTTCATTGATGTTGCTGTCATCGCGGTCAGCCCTCGCTGCTGAATGTCGACTTTGCACCTACACACCTGTATTTTCAAGTATTTACCATTTATAATAAGCTAAGATATCGGTTGATGAAGAATGGTTTAGATTCTATCATTATAAGTAAAAGGGATTATATAAAATATGCATCTTCTATAATATATAGAGCAGATATTACCTTCAGCTTCATCTCTTTTCTTTTGCCTCTCATTTTCTGCTCTTCTCATTCTCTCTTCTTTTATGAAATCAGCGATGTCCTTGATTGACTCCTCCAGCCTAAACACGCACTCTTCCAGATTTTCAATCATCGGTGTCTTTTCTGATGCTCTCAACTTACTTGTCCTCGCACCCCAAGTGACATGCTTTGAAACAACATTTTCACCCAAATTCTAGTCATTATCCCCATCCTCACCATCCTCCGATGAGGTGATGACAGTCACACCCTCTAGACAGGCCTTCAAGCCATTGATGAATGCGTCATTCGGTTCGTCTTTAAATGCTGTAAACTTTTTCATGTAGTGCTGCTTTATTTAACGGACTGTGCGGATAAGGTACAGGGGCACTCTCTACAGATAAATAGGCAAATGTGATTGATTAGCAACACAATATTGGTAAAATTATTCATCGGAAGAAATGTTTCATACCTTTGTGCTCCATCCGTTTAAATATGGATCACCTTCGATTAGTTTATGGCCTTTTGAGGTGTGTCATCTGAGTAATCGGGGAATGGGCAGCGGTTCTTCATTTGATTTACCATTTCCCCTGCCGAGCGTGGAAAAGATTTCGTATATCCAAATCTATGATCAAAAGAAAAAAAAAATATAAAACTGAGAGTAAGTGTATTATAGACACCATAGATGAATTACAATATATAATAAACTACTTTAATGGTTTATAATCAAATACTATAAATGCCCAGGAAAATTCGTAGAGCGTGAAACTCCCTTTGTCTCAAATGTCTTCTTCTGCCTGCTGAAATCTATCTGCTTCTTTAGATAGTCTAAAGTCAAGGAAAATGACTCCTTACCCCAAGGGTATTTCTCAAAGAAGCCCAAGTTATCCACCATCTTGATGATGTCTATGTCCACAATTTTTAAAAAGTCTCATGCAAGAATATGCAGTGCACGAACCAAATCAAGCAGCGTTTGAACTTGTCCTCCTTGTCCAGCCTCCCATCTTTAATAAGCTTTAAGAATCTCTTTGCATTTACACTCCTCTTTTTCACAATCTTTTTGAAAAAAGTTTCACCCTCCTCTATCGCTTTGACATATCTTAAATCACGGGGATAACGCCCACAATTTAAATCAGTGATTAGAGAAAACTCCTTCAGGCCAAAACATACAGGTCTGTCATTGATGTTGAACCACATTTCATGCAGCTTGTTCCGATTTGACTCGGCACAGAAGTGTATAGTGGACAAGTTGTCCGTTGAACTTCATATGTTCTGGCAGATCCCATAAATCACCAAAACAGGAATTCTTAAACCTAGACTTCAGACGTTGATCAACCACTACTTGTTTGAATTAATTAAACATCTTTAAACGGGACCTAACGGATATCTTAGCCGGAAATGATCCGACATCATCCAGGATTGTGGTGAAGTCGTACCTCTCAGCCGAAACAAACCTTGCACAGTGAGGCAAGATCAGTTCTTCCTCGTCTATCCTATCCTTGAGAGGATCTATTTTCTTAGGCTCCTCTCGAATCAAAGCTTCAACTGCTTCCTCGTTGCAATTTCTATTCTCTAATTGATCGACTGCTCTTTTTTTCTTCTCTCAGAACTATCACCTTCTGCAGCTTAGCGTTTGTTACCTCTAGCTATTTGTTATGATCTACGGACAAAAACTACCATTTTTCAGCTATAACAGCAACTACAATACCTAGCAGTCTATTAACATGGCAGTAGCTGCAGCACCAAAAATTCTAATTCGCAAAACAAGTTTCTTCGAAGACAACCCCATCACCCACAAGAACATACATCTAAATCACAATTATATTGAACAAAAATAGAAAGGAACCCAGATTTTAAGCACGCAAATCGAGAAAAAATCGCAAAAAAACTCAATGCAATCGTCGAGAAAAGTTAAATCCAATTAGAATAATGCACAAACAAATCAATACCAACTTAAAAACACAAATTATAAGTAAAATCAATCCCTATTTTTTCAAAAAAAAAAATTCAATTGACAGCAGATACAATATCTAATCGACCTAGCAGTCTATTAACATGGCAGCAATTGCAGCACCAACTCAATGCAGTAGTTGCAAAAAAAAAAATCAATTTATAGCACATTTTTATAACGCAAATCGATAAAAAGTGGCAAAAAAAACTCAATGCAATCGTCGAGAAAAGTTAAAATTCAACACAAACAATGCACAAACAAACTGAATACCAACTTAAAAATACAAATTATAAGTAAAATCAAGCCCTATTTTTTAAAAAAAAAATAAACTTTTCGAGTCTAATTATCAAATACGCAGTGAAGAAATCCCCAACATGAACATGCTTCTACAACACTCTTACATTGGAGAAAAGTTTTAACAAAAATCACATATCTTGCCACATTCCGACAAAATTAGTGAAGAAATTTCAACATGCAATCGCAAAGGATAATCGATACACATCAATTATTCATAAAAAATAAGTAAATACCAACTAAAAACAACCACTTTCACTGAAATCAAGCCCCATTTAAAAAAAAAAAATTTATTTGAACTCCAATGACTTCACCCGCCACAAATGAGTATGGAAAAAATGAAAAAAAAAAATCATCATGGAGCACAAATTAACCAGAATAATAATATAGCTTACCTGAAGTTGAAGATCGAAGTTGGAGCTGATTTTCACGAGCTCGAAATTGAAAATGGTGGAAAGGGAGAAGAAGAGGTTTTGGTAAAGAGAGAGAAGATAAGAGAATTTTTTTTTGTATTTAATGAAAGAATAGGGTTAAATATGTATTTAATAAATATATAAGGGGTTCCAAAAGATTTTAAAAATACATAAGGGGTGCCAAAATATTTTTTTCTTTTACACTTAAGCTCATGGCTCACCAAACCCTGAAAAATTAGGATTTACCAAAATAAGTGTCCATTTGTTAAAATAAATTTTCAAAGTGGACCAACAACTGAATCTTCTCTTGATACCAACCACTAACTCACACTTTTAAAATAGTAGAAAAATAAGATAATTGCAAAGATCTTCCTAATTAGTTAATATGAGAACAAATTTTAAATTAAAAGTCAATAGAATAAAAGTGAAAAATACTCTTTATTGTGTTATTCTTTTGTTTAATTAGAGTATTCATTTATTATCAAGTAGAGTATCATTTTCATACTATAGATTAATATTTTTACTATAATAACATATTCATTATAGTCTCACAGAGTGGGATCCAAAAAGTAAAGAATATATATTATTCTTATCTTTATCTCAAATGTATCAAAATAATCTTTTACTCTTATTTATCTATTTTAGATATTAATATAAAAAAAATTAATTCTCTTGCTTTATCTTTAATATTAATTATCCATTTCTTAGATTATTTATCAAGTTCACTGAAATTATATATCTATTAATATAAGTAATATGATCAGTGCAATTTTTCTTAGTATTTCATAAAGGAAATGCAAAATCCATTATGGACGGATAAAACTAAAGAGAGGAAAGACTACACATAACGTTAATTCATTTTAGTAGGATTGCTAAGTATATGAGATGCGATAGATAAAATTAATCAACAAACTAAACATTCCATGAAATAAGTTCTCTCTCTATCTCTGTGTGTGATTGTGTGAACGTGTGTTGCACGTCTATTCTAAATTATTTTATACAAAGGTTGAATTCTCGATGTTAAATATTTACTTGATGATAATCGTACATTAGTAGGGGGCGGATAACTAACTTGTGAAATAGATCTTTTATATGTATAATGAATCTATTTTTCTTTGTGTGCGGATATTTCTTAACTTTTCTATATATTTTTATTTTAAGTCTATTTGTGTTAGTTTTATCGATATTCATATCTTGGGGGTGATAAATATCCAATTAGATTAGCTTTCGTAAGTTTTTCTAATAATATTATTTCATACATATTTTGTCTTTAATATTTTAAATATTCGTAGTCTATCATTTTATCCTGTAGTAATTGCAGAGTTACAGATTTCTGTATAATAATTTATCCTAATTGTACTGTAATGTATATCTAATTCTAAATTTTCAATGTTATTTATTATCTTGTGCTGTTCTTCTCGAGTTTTTTAAATTACATAAACTATCACGTGTACTTTTTCCTAAATTTTCTAAGGTTTCTTCTATCCATATTAATTTTTCTTTTAGATTCTCCATTATTTTTCTAATTCGGTTTCTATAATTAATTTCTTTATTTAGATTATCTTGATTTTCTCTAGTTTTTCTAATATATTCTAACATCTCTTAATCTGAATAATATCCGACTGGGTAATTATCCAGGTATAACTGTGCTATCCAATTTATAGTTTCAATTTCATAGTCTAATACTTTTTCTAATAATATTTTCTTAATATCTATAATTTTTTATATCTCTAAGTATATATAAGATTAAGACTTTAAGATTATCTATCATTTAAAATTGACTAAATATTTTATTATAATATTTTGTAGTTGTTTGTTTTAGTCTTAGTAGTTCTTGCATATTTTCATTAACAAATTCTATATATTTTATATCTTTAGTTTCCATGTATTTGTCTAAATTTATTTTTATCTGTTTTTCTATTAACTGTATGTTTCTCATATCTTTTTCCAAAAATTCTAGATATATGTAATTTATCATGGTAAGTATTTGTAGGAGTAGTTAGGTAGGTATGGTATGTAATTTATTCTAGTCATATAATATTTACCAAATGTTTTGTCTAATATGATTTTTCTTATATCTACTACTTTTATATCCTTAAGTGCATACAAAATAAGTATTTTAAATTTATCTACCATTACATCAAGATATATAATTATTCATTTTCATAAAATTGTTATTTTCAAAATATTTCCTTCAATCATGTACATAACAAAATATGGTCATCTTAGATTACTATATACTAGATTATTCTTAAATAACATATTCTTCGGTCACTATTAGCATGGTAATCTGGATATTTTTCCCTTAAACAGCGCCTCTACTCTGGTTACTCCCCACCACGGCTTCTTGCCTCATTGGTTTCACCTTTAGGATGGCATAGTTCTTAGGGATTTTTCTCCGTTTTCACTTTGCTAATAAACTTCTTAACATATTATTTTTCGAATAATTCTACCATAAAGTAACTAACATGAATTTATTTTATCATACCATGATTGTTGGGAATTATGAATTTAGCTATTCATAATCATAAATAAATATACCTGTTCGGGTAGGTTTGATATTTCTAAGGTTTGTTCCTCCATAGCTTTTTCCATTGAAATAAATCTGTTTTTTAATAACCAAGCAAAATATTTGTTGTGGACAGGAGAGAGTTTTTGCTTCAACACATGAAGGCTTGCTCTGCAATGCTTTCGGTTTCTCTTATTTATAGACTGAATGAATCTTTACAAGAATATTCACATTTCTTTCACGTTTCTAAAATTAGTCTACAAAAAAGTCTCCTAATAAGACAAAAATTATTAATGCCTAGACTAATAATAGTTAAAAAGTCTAAAAAATCTAAAAAGTCTAAAACCTAAAAGTTTGGCCTATACAAAAGTTTTTAATACTTTACGTAAAATAAATTGTGAAAGTTACATGTTGTTTTCACAATTTAATAGCTTATCTTCTATTATTACTCCGTTGATATCTTCTCGTTGTTGTATCTGCTGCTTTTCCATATCTCCATTATTGCTTCTTATCTTGTATCTTCCAGCTGGCGTTCTTATCTACTTGGTTGATTTTTCTTCTATTCTAGCTGAACTTCTGGGATATCATTATCTCCTCCATTACATTTTGAACATTTATGATTTGGATATTTATGCCCAATTTTCTTGCAATATCTGGTTAATAATTCTTATGAAATAAATTTATCTCTGATAGCTCTGGCGATAGGTTCTGTCCATGATACACTTTTAATATAACTAGTCACTTTTAATATAAAGTTAAAAGTGTTAAGGAACTTATTGTTTGAACTTTTTGCCTTAACACTTTTAATATAACTAGTTATGTATACGTATTTTACACGTGTGTCATGTTAATTAATAATAAAGCTATGAATAGAAATTTAAACAGTACAAAATTATACTGAATAAATATAATTTCAAATTACTTTCGTAGAAATCAATCGCAAAGTCTTTGACTATATGAATATTTTCATATTGTGTGTGTGTATATATATATAAGTATTTTCGTAACAGTTAAATTAAAAATCGAATCATTACTGACCAAAAATCGTTAATAAATATCTTATTAATTTGGTTATCAATTTAGCTTGTTTAGAAATCAAAAACTAATCTAGCGTGATAGAAATTTAAAACTAATAAATCAAATCAATAATACATAAAATTGAACTAAATCAGCTGTTGAGCATCCCTAAACTGTTATCACAAAAATCTTTGTATTCATAATTCAAAATAGAAAACAATTCAAGACAAATTTGTATTTGGTTCAGATAGAAAAAAATAAAAATAAAGACTCTAAAATCAAATGGAGATCAAAGTGCTCTTTTCTTTTTGGGCAAGATAAAAATTTTAATTTTTTGACTACTTCATTCGGGGGCAACACACTTATCTAGTTCAATATTTGATCAGAGTTTTTCAACTAAAATAGAAGCACAAAAAATTGTCAAAAGGATAAGTCATTATCAATTGTTGATTTTTGTCAACTAAAAAGAATAAAGAAAGCCATAAAAGATGATAATGATGACTAAAAGAATACGACTTCAATCAAAATTAAAATAAGAAGAAAAGTAGAAGTAGAAAAAGTGGCGGCATTTTGGTCGTAAAGTTTGAGCAAAATATTATTTGAATACAATTGTAGAATTTTTTTTTTATATATATGAGGTAAAACTAATTGATTTAGAAGTTTAAAACATTTTCCTAAAAAAAAATTATCTAAATATGATAGATTTTATTTTTTTATCAGTATTAAAATAATATGAATTCCAAATAAACTAAACTCATACAAATTTTATCCTTTTTTTTGTTCAGGTGTGTATGTTTTGCTTTCTTGGTTCATTTGTATGTTTTTCTTTGTAAAACAACAACAACAACAACAAACCCAGTGTATTCCCACTTAGTGGGGTCTGGGGGGGTAAATAGAAGCACTTGCAGCTTAAATATGAGATGCTTTCGGCATTTGACTTGAATTGTCTTTTGAATGAGGATCTGGTGATAATTCCTAACATATTTCATAGCCACTTATAATATCCCCCTTATGTTAGGAAAACTAACATACATCCTCCATCTTCTTTGAGGAATCCATCTTTGTCCATCATGGTATATTCATTAATCGTATACCACACATCAAAATTATTAGATGGATAATCTGTGGTTCCTAACATAGAACCAACTTTAAGAGGGAATTAATCATAATTTATTGGTTTGATTTCTATAAGTACTTTTGTATATAATATTTCAGACCAACACATGAAGCTTTGTTCTAATTAGCAATGGTTTAGCTATTTATCGTAGGCATTCAATGCTAAACTATCATTATCAAGATGAATTATCTTTGACTACACAGTCAAAAAATTATGCTCTTAACTCAATTTTATTGAGCAAACAACTTTATGGATGTCAAACTACAGGTTGACAATAAACGTACAAGTGATCATCTTATATTGATACAGCTTAATAGATCACATAACTGGTGAACGGGTCCATATTCACCTTTTGTACGTTCCAGATTTAAGGGATTCAATCCCAATATTAGTTGATCCAACCAACTTATCAAGAGAACAAACGACATAAACAATTCTTGAAGAATTTTTCTAATTCTCTCAACATATGTCTAATACTCAATATGCGCTTCTTCATGATGGCAAATGGTTTATGTCAATAGATTAAATGATTTGTATTAGTAACTCCAAGTTGCCATAACATAAGCAAAAATTATTTAGTAAATATCAGGTTTACTATTGCATGAATTTCGTATCAATAAACAATAAACTCTTAGTTTATTATGGCATATGATTTCATCATGCTTGGGTAACTTTTCACATTCGTGTTTCTTATCATCGTAACTTGAAAATATTCAATCTCCTAATTATTCCATCCCTTTTGAAGATAGATTGTGATATCTTTACAATTAAGAACATGTTCGAATGTATATACAGTCACATTCACCCCTAGGAAATAGATTTGTATTTATAATAATCGAAATTCTCATTCCCAGGAATGGAATATAATCATGTCTTAAGCGTATCAAATTATGATAGGTATTACAAAAGCAAATTGAGCATGCATATGATTTATTGCTACCACATTCAATTCAAGGAATGAAGCATATTTAATGGGACATGTTTCACCAAATACCTATTATTTTGCCTTAAACATCATAATATTATCAATATGGTGTGTTGAGATTCAAACTCAACTTTTTATCCATATAAAGGCGTCTTAGGCATAAATCGATGGGACTTGAACCCAACATATTATCATCCCTTTTGATAATATTGTTCTTGAGGAATAAATTTAAATCATAAATGGTTCCAAACCAATTATTTTTCCTTAAATCCAACAATAATTATATTATTTCTTTTTTATAATATTGTTCTTGGGAAATAAATTTAAAACATAAATAGTTCCAAAGCAATTATTTTTCCTCAAATTCAATAATAATTATAATATTATTAGCAAAAAGACAGATAACATAAGGATTTAATAACCTTGAAATTAGCTTTGAATTTATAATCTCACCTTTAAATCAAACAAATATAAATAGGTGCATAGTAAAATTGAGAATCTATATGTATCGTTTGTGGCATAATCCCACTTTGTTAGGATAGTTATTATGTTCAGCAAACAAGGATATATATATATATATATATATATATATATATATATATATATATATATTTGTTTTTGTCTTTTAAGAAAAGTAATCACCGTAGGAAGGTAAATTAAAAGCAACCAAATAACCCTTTTTTTTATAGTAACCAAATAATTCTAACTGTAAACACAATATCAACCAATTTCTTCGAGTAAAACTGGTTATGCAATTGTTTAATAGGAGTTCAAACTCAGATAATTTTTAAGGTATCGTACTACTCTAAGAATTTCACCTTAGATTTCGTATATGTTATAAAACAATAAAGAATAAAGAAGAAGAGTGGAGAGAATACATAGAGTAATTGATATTTCTCTTGAGGGATGAGAGATCATAAGATTGAGAATACAATGAACAAAATCCTCTATTTATAAGGAAAGATACTCCTAGTTTCTGACTAAAAGACAGATACTTATATCAATTAGATCTTGACAGATCTTATCTATATTCTTGATAGACATTTACTATAATGTAAATACATTTATAACAAATATGAAATTAATATTATTAGAAAAAAATTAATATATAAAAAATAGAGGAAGTTATCAGTTTTTGAAATTAAAGCAATAATAAAAAATAATTAACATTAACTATATTTAAAAGATATAATTATGATTAGCCATGTTTACATATATCTAATATTTATATTTAAAAAGGTATTCCGTACTTATCAAAAAAAAAATATTTACCTTTCGTAAACAATGAATATAAAGAATTTATTACATTTAAGTCTTAAACAGTAGTGTCATAATTAAATAGTTAACTTTAAATGCTAATAATATTTTCTACACGTACATCTCGAGTCAATTAATAAAAATATATATATAAAAATAAATTATTAGAAAGAGCCAATTAACTTTAAAATAAATGAATTCATCAGAAGACGCTAACTTTGATTTATATACAAAATAAAATGAAAAAATGGATAGCAGAAAAGAGGTATGTCTCAATTTTGAGCTACGACTTTGAATGTAAAAACATGCTTGCAAGTTCCAAAACATCATCTATTAGAGAAAGATAGTTATTTAAATTGATGAAAGAAATTGAAATTACCTCTAAAAAGATTGTTTGATCATATTTTGTATGTGTCATAACCACTAGAGGTTGTACCAAAAAAATTCATTAAAAAACTACTAAAAAAGAATAATGATATGCTAGATCTCATGATTTATTCACAGTTAAAATAATTGCATATAATTCAAATTTAAAAGAGAACTCATATAACGAAGAATGCTAAAAACCCTAATAAATGCAAGAAGAAAACTTTAATTAATCATCAACCCAAATCAAAATAAAAATAAGAAGAAAACATAAAACTAGAAGAATCACGCGTATGTTTCTAGTAAAATTTGATCAAATAACTACATAAATAGAATTGTATACATTCTTTTTTTATATAAGATAAAATTTAATTTATTTAGAAGTGTAAAATATTATGATTTCTTACCTAAATTAAATATATATTTTTATATTTTTTTGAAAACGTATTTTGATTCTAATTTTTTCTTAAAAGTCGTTCAAGACTTTCTTTTCCATGCATTATTTTTTGTTAAATATAAAATTTGGTGCTTAAATATTATTTATTTTTCAAAGATAGTTTTTCTCTAAACAATTGTGTAAGACTCCCAATCGAAAATATCACACATTACATTTAATTCCTATAAGTATGAGATTCTTCCTTATTTTTTCTTTAGACTAAATAATTGAATAATATTTTAATGATAATTATTTGAATAAAAAAAGGTAAAAAAAATGATTTTGTCTAAAGAAGAGTCTTTTAATGAAGGACAAAAAGTTTGAATCACTTTTTAAAGCATTTTTACACTTTTAATATACTAGCTTAACAACACGTGAGAATAAAGTGCAAGAAGTTCAAGTGTGTAAACATAATACTATAATAATGTAAACATACATATATTTTATTTTCAGCACATATATATTTTACCACCATAAGTTTCAAGAGGTTAATGGATCATAACTTTTGCGTTTGTCATGCAATACCTCTTTTTCTTATTGCTAGGCTAAGAGAAACGTATCGATTTAAATCATATTTGTAGCACGATTTTTTTTCTATATTTAAAATCTTTCCTTATTTTTAAAGTTAAATCTTTAGAAAATCTTTGATTACTTATTTAAAACTTTTTAAAATGTGGTACTTCTTGCATTTTTCTTATTCTAACACTTTCATATTTATTTCTAAATTTTTAAATTTTCTTAAAATCAACTTTCGTTGATTTAGAATTCTTAAACTAATAAAAAAGGTATTAGTTGTCATTAGTTATGAAGACTTCTAATAGGAAAATATTTTACTATAAAAATTTAATTAATTTTCATCTATTAAATATTAAAAAAATAGTGAAAAGATGATTTTGTCTAAAACAGAGACTTTTAATGAAGGACAAAAAATTCAAATAATATTGTTAAGGCCCTTCACACTTTTAATCTTAACTAGTCTATGAGAATGTTTGTTGCACGTTTATCTCAAAATGTTTAATATACTTTATATGATTCATATATTGTTGGAATTTCTTTGTGCTACATAAAAGATAAAATAAAATATATTTTTTAAAAAGTAACACCTTATAAGTTGAGGCTAGAAAATCTTACAAATTTGATACTACTTTAGTGACATATATATATATATATATATATATATATATGTATGTATGTATGTATATATTGGTCCTTACTTTTTTGATAAGTAGAAAGCTGGCTATCATGAAAACTTATTTCAACATTTAAAAAGATAACTTTCGGGTAAGCATAGAGCTCTAGTCTCTGCTCAGCAGATCTAATTAGCTAATGCACTATTATTGCACTATCTCTAAAGCTTCTTATCGTTTTCATAAAAAGTTTATGGTCCAACTATCTCATCACCAGAATACTGGCGAACCTCTTAATAGACGTTATCCTAAAAGCCAATTTAAAAGTATATAGAAGATTACAAGACAAATGTAATGGTCAGTTTCATAGCTCATGCTTTTATCTACCACATCAAAACAATATGATAATCGAGATATCTAAATAATATGATTAAATCTTTACACAAAAAGTTCTTCAAAGCTTGATCAAATATTATCCACCACATGTAAACTACAACAAAATAATATGATAATTGAGATATCAAAATAATACGATAAACTCAACTTTTACATAAAAATATTGCTTAAAAAATTGTGACACCAAAGGTTGAAGAGGTTGATGATCTTGACTTAACTGTAAGATGTTCTGGCAGATTTGGATCCATTGGAGTGTCAAAAGTTTGGTCCTAACTTGAAACTCATACACTACAAAAAGTATAAAATGGCATTGAATCGTCGTATATTTCAATTATCAAAGTCTGGTTGGTCTTCTTAATGGTAATACCATTTGGATCTTGAAAATAACATGCATGTGATATTAGAAAGAATTCAGACTATGCCATCACAAAGAACATAAAATATAATGATAAGCGTAAAAGATATTATGTTTGTAAAATAATGAACATTAACAAAATTAATTTTAATTGAAAATAGATTTATTTATTTTTTTAATATGTTATTTATTAATGAATGACTCTTCAGCACCAATGAATAAAAGAAGAGAATATAGAACAAAAGCAAGTAACCATTATTTTTACAGTCTGGACGAATGATTATTGACCAAAGTGGCAGGTCATAATATTTGTGCTTAAATACCACCCTTGCAGTTGAACTCAAGTGGTAATTTGCAAGAAAAGCAGCACAACGTCTGCGTCGGAAAACAATACATGTGCCTATAAAATGGAGAAGATTTTAAAATTTTAAAAGGTCAAACATATATATAAATCGAATATGTAAAGAATGTGTCGATGTAATAAAAGAATGAACAATTATTCTTCATCTATAGTCACTAGAAGTTTTAATTTTAATTTGCAAACTCATCCTTTTTGTTAATGCCAGATGCAAGTATGGCATTGCAAAGAAGAGAAAATACAACACACCACATCTTAAATCTTAGCTTCGATAATCTAGATGAGCCGCCAATTTGTACTCAACTTGACATTAAAAATTTCGTCAAAAGCATAAGCCGTGACAAAATACATATCTAAATAATTTGCACAAAATTACAAATACCTATTGTAACTGTAAGAACATATTAAAAAATTTAAAAATTTACCTTAAAATATTTAGACCTTGCTGATAAAATGGTTAAGAAAAATTATCTATTGATTTTAATGGATTCTTGTGGTTTATTATTCAAATAAGTAATAGTATTAATTCTTACTATCTAGATAAGATACATCACTATTTCAGTTATTGGTAAAAACAAATTCAAGACGTTGTAAACAACATCCTTACTATTTACATAAGATATGTCTCTATTTCAGTTATATGTAAAAGCAGATCCAAAATGTTATGAGCAAAGATTTTAAAAAGAAATTCTCAATTAGCAATTGTTTATGAAGTATACACAATTAGTTAATACTGTAAATCCAACAAATTAGTTTATGAAAAATATATTAGTTCTCATTAATTATGGTGACTTCTAATAAGGAAAAGTTTTCATATAAATATTTAATTAATTTTCAACTCTTAAATATTAGAAAAATAGTGAAAAGGACGATTTTATCAATTAGAGATTCTGTTCAGCTATCAAGTTTTAAAAAAAATTGTACTTGAAACGTTCACTTTTGATAATAAAATTATTTATTTATCAAAAGAAAAGAAGGTTAAATATTATTTTCACTTATTATAATGTAATTTACATTTTACTTTTGTAATTTTTTTATGTGGCTTGATTCCTATACGTACTACAATTCTTAGCTCCAAATTGGTTCATACCATTCCTAACTCTGAGAAAGTTGGGGGTTTGGACTGTAAGTTACAAAAGAGTTTTAAAATGAGATGTAGGTGACACAAGTCTTAATAATTGAGTGGAGGTGACAATTACTTTATTATGGATTTAAAAAGTTGGAGAAATCTCAAAATAACCCACGAGTTTTTAAATTTATACTTTGATCCAAATGTTAGTTGATATAACGAAAAATAGAGGGAAAAAATGTTTCTCTCTTCTCATACGTTATTGTCTTCTCTCTCTTTGCGATTTTTGTTGTTCATTGTTGCTACTGTTTTAGTCATCATCTTCTGCTTCATTATCATCATCTTATACTTTATTATCCTCTTCATATTCTTCTTGTTGACCATTATTATTGTTGTTGCTACCGCAACTGCTGCTCTTTGACCAATTTCTTAGGTCAAATTTTGTTTCGTGCATTACTTTCAACTTTGGCATTTACTTGATAAGAGACTTTGATAAGTCAAATTATGCTTTTTAGTTGAATTTGTCATCTGGGTAACTGCTAGTGTGCTTTTTTTTCAACAATAGCTAGCACGCGAACATGAATACAACATAAGAGCCATCTCTTTACACAGATCCATCATCTGTTGCACCAGATAG
Organism: Capsicum annuum; assembly: GCF_002878395.1. Lineage (NCBI taxonomy): Eukaryota > Viridiplantae > Streptophyta > Magnoliopsida > Solanales > Solanaceae > Capsicum > Capsicum annuum. Next base: position 220,528,319 of record NC_061121.1, on the reverse strand, counting down.
ATATTTTGTTGCGACATAAGACTCATATATTGGATTCATATTTATGGTTCTATAGTGTCTGTAACATGAATCGAACAGATGAGTAATCTGTTGCACCAGATTAGTAATCTATTCCAACAAAATATTTATCTGTTGCAACATATTATAATTCTGTTGCAACAGATGAATAATCAGTTTCAAACAACACAATATAGCTCCTATCACAAATCCAACAGATAACCCGTGTGTTAATCTCTCGCTATTGATACTGGATTCAAATTATTCCTTAATCGTAGACATGTTTGTTGAGAAGAAGAAATAGATAGAATGAAAATTAAATAGGAATTAAAACGTCAAATTGGATGAAACATAAATTTTTTACTAAACAAAAAAAATAAAAATACATAGGTAAAAAAAATATTTCATATGTTGGATTCATGTTTATAGTTCTATGGTGCCCGTAACATGAATCGAACAGATGGGTATTCTGTTGTGACATATTAGTAATCTATTCCAACAGATAATTAATCTATCCCAATAGAATATTTATCTGTTGCAACATATTATAATTCTATTGCAACAGATGAATAATTTGTTTCAAACAACATAATATAGCTCCTGTCACAAACCCAACAGATAACCCGTATGTTGACCTCTTGCTATTGATACTGGATTCAAATTATTTCTTAATCGTCGACATATTTGTTGAGAAGAAGAAATAGACAGAATGAAAATTAAATAAGAATTAAAAAGTCAAAGTGGATGAAACATAAATTTTTTATTAAACAAAAAAAATAAACATACATAGGTAAAAGAAATATTTCATATGTTGGATTCATATTTATAGTTCTATAGTGCCCGTAATATGAATCGAACAGATGAGTATTCTGTTGCGACATGTTAGTAATCTGTTTCAATAGACAATTAATATGTTGCACCAGATTAGTAATCTGTTGCAACATATTATAATTCTGTTGCAATAGATGAATAATTTATTTCAAACAACACAATATAGCTCCTGTCACAAACCTAACAGATAACTCGTATGTTGACCTCTTGCTATTGATACTAGATTCAAATTATTCCTTAATCGTGACATGTTTGTTGAGAAAAACAAATAGACAAAGTAAAAATTAAAACGTCAAAGTGGATGAAGCATAAATTTTTTATTAAACAAAATAAATATAAATACATTTATACATAGGTAAAAGAAAAAAATAATCTAATTATTATTATTATTGTTGTTGTTGTTGTTGTTATTATTATTATTATTATTATTATTGCCAGCCGACCAATCTTCAACCGGCAGCAGCAGCGCCCTCCTCATCCTGCGGATCTCCCGCAACATCCTTACCCTAACAACGGTCAATTCCTACTGTATTTCATGAACCTGTCTCTGCAGTTTCCATACGGAATCTCGTAAACTAGCGACATCCCGCACTGGATCAGCCGTATCTAAAACACGCATAAATTGACAAAAAATGCAAAAACAAAAGTAAAGAAAAGAATTCGAAAGTAATACAACGTATATTTACACAAAAAGCAAGAAAAAAAACTTACCAGAGACAGGAAAAAGCTATCAAGTCCTTGAAGAGAAAGTAGTTAAAGGTGTAATATGAAAAACGATCAAGAAATAAATAGATATGTGTAGTAGAATGAACGAGTAAGGAGGGACCTATTTATAGAGGATTGGATTTGAATGAGTTAGGCAAAAAGGCGCGACTGTTCACCTCTATTTATTAATTACATTCAAACTGGTGACTTTTTGATTTTTGTGGAAAGTTATGACTTAATTAGTTCTTTTGAGTAACCATTTTTATTGAGTTGTGGCAACAGATTATATATCTGTTGCATCAGATAACCCATCTGTGACAACAGATATACCATTTGTTGCAATAAATCTACAATCTGTTGCATCAGATAATATATCTGTTGCAACATATCTCTTTTTTTTATAATCTTCATATTTTTATCTTTAATCCAAAGTTGGTGCCTTTTTTATTATATAAATTAAAAAAATAGATTCAAAAATAAAAGGCACGACTATTCACCTTCATTTATTAATTACATTCAAACTGGTGACTTTTTGATTACTGTGGAAAGTTATGACTTGATAAGTTCTTTTCAGGAACCATTTTTATTGAGTTGTGGCAACATATTATATATATGTTGCATTAGATAACCCCTCTGTGACAACAGATATACCATTTGTTGCAACAAATCGATAATCTGTTGGATCAGATAATCTATTTGTTGCACATATAAGCTATTTTTTTTTTAATAATCATCATATATTTAATCCAAATTTAGTGACTTTTTTACTATATAAATTAAAAAACAGATTTAAAAACAAATATGTTGAAGGGTCATGATCAGTTATTAAAATTAAATAACCGTTCTTTTACGGTTATAAATTGTGTTTATCATTTATTTTCTTATTTTATGAACCATTTTTCATATGAAAAAAGTCATAACTGAAGACGTTTTACCCTCTCAATAATATTAATATTAACCCTTTTTTTTATTATTAATCGCCTATTGCAACATATGATTCATTCTTAGGTAGATCCATTATAAAAAAAAAAAAATACATACGCTAAAAGGAAAAACATAACCTATTTATTATTACTATTATTATTATTATTATTATTATCATTATTATTGTTATAAGTGTTACTATTACTAATTTCATTGTCTGGAGGATAATTTTCATCCAGCAGCAGCAGGACTCTCCTCAGTGTTGCTCTGAAGTCGGCCAAATCCCTCTGGAGTTCATCATACTGCCTTCAAAGTTCTCAGAAGGACTCGATATAGATCTTCTTGTACGAATCTGGAACAGTCATATCTGGACATGTAGTAGTAGAATGAATGAGTAAGGAGTAACCTATTTATAAAGGGGTTAGTCAAAAAGCCACGACTGTTCATCCTTTAATTAAATAAAACTGGCAACTTTTTGAATTTGTAAATTAAAAAACGGATCTAAATAAATATTGTATCTTTGTATTTTTATTGTATTTCGAAAAGAAAAGAAAATTACTTTAAAATAAATCTAACATATGAGTAATCTATTGCAAAATATATTCTATCTGTTGGATAATTTACAAGATATTGAAACTGTTGCAACAGATGCATATACCTGTTTGATATTTCCAACAGATAAGTCTTATGTCGCAATAGATTGATCATCTGTCGTAACAGATATCTATAATTGTTTGACAATTTAAATAGATGTTGCATCTGTTGTAACTTGTTAGTTATCTGTTTATTCAATTTAGGACATAGATGGGCTAGGAAGAATAAGGTGTGTGCAGATGGATGGTCCACTTTCATGTGTGGGATTTAAGTATTACTAATAAGATCATCGGGACAACACACACATAGTACAATATTTTTGTGAATGCAATTTTTAATCGATTAGGTGTTGATCATTCAAACACGATCCTATATTGTACACTTAAGTTTGATGGGTTCAAATTGATAAGGCCAAGGGCCCTATGATGATGGTGTCGATACCCTGTTACAAATTACAGACGATTGTTGCTCATGTTTATGTGTGTCACACTTTGAGAAGGGATGAATGTTTGGTGTCTACAGAGATCTAATAGCGATTGGACTTAACTTTAAGTGTGCACTGGACTCTAAGAAGGCCTTTGAATCCTCGCGCTGCATCAAACATGAACGATAAATCAATAGAAATTCCCCTGACCTAAACTTATATGGAAGGGTTATTCGAGAAGATGATTATACGCCAGAAAGAGCCGAAGGAGAATGCTTGCAATGGAAAGGGGAGTTGATGAAAGATTATATCATCTGAGAGCTAATTGAAGAGGAGAAATAGGGTATTAAAAAACTTCTAGCGAATCTGGCCAATGAAACTAAATTAAAACATGAGAAATCTAAATCAAGTGTAAATATGAAAGTGTATCCAGTAATGTAAATTCATCTGTTATTTCTCTGAAAGAAGAATAGTGCAGATGGACACTTTGCTAGGGAGTTGCGACTAGGTAGCATGGTCGGGATGATCACCTAAATAGAAAATAGAAGAAGACCAAGAAAGTAGTCTCGCGAGCATCGAGGGTTAAAATGATGTATAGTAAGTCGAGAAAACTTACGCTAATAACAGCTGCAGTTAAAATAAGGAATCTAAGAGAAGGCTATAATTTCTAAATTTTAAATTATATTCCATGCCTTCTTATTTGTGGTTTCGATTAGGTCCACTGTTGTTGACCTGATCGTAACCACAAACAAGATTGAAAGGCAAATTGAGTATCACTACTTTCTTAGGAATATGGATTAATTGATTGTATTTTCTTGCCTTAGCATGCTTTCAACATATTAGAGAAGATCAGATGCTTGCTGTAGTATGTGAATCCCAATAATTTTCAAGCTTGCGCCCAGTTTGCTGATTTGGTATTCAAGCTTGTCGTTGCCATCTTTGAAGTTGGTATAGAGTTGCTGGTCTTTTGTGAGCTCGATCAGGAACACTTTCTTCAAAGTTGTGGCATTGTGGAAGGACTTCAAAACACTTTATTTAGAAGCCTTAAATGATACATGGAGGGTCGCTATGTTTGTTTTAGGTCAAAATGTGTTGATGCACACTTAAGCAGTGGTCCCAATAGTTGAATAGCTCACTTTTTTCGAGCATTGCTCAATACAGCTTGCTCAACCAACCTTCAAGGGATTTAATAAATTAAGTATCAAAGAGTTACATAACGTTTGATATAAACTGACTCTACCAAGCCTATCAAACATTACGTAACTCAAGGCTCATTACCCTATCAAAACCTTTGCCCGAGTTAGTGCATAAATCAAACGAGCTCAATCGCTTAACCTTTCTGTTGATATCTGTTCACCCATATAGAGGACAATATATCCGTCATGCAAAATTCTACAACGTCGCTATAAATTCTTGCCACAACGAAAGTCTTGAGAAGGCATAACTAGTAATCTCTCAATATCACTTTTATGACTTTCTTGACATCTCTTGCAATTATATTGGAATAGACAAACCAAACTAAGAATAATCGATCACTCTGAGCTGAAAAGATTTTCATTAACTTAATATTAAGCTACTACCTAAATTGATTTAGGTAGAACTAAGGATGAATGAGTTCATAGGGTCAACTACAACTTCAATTGAGTCTTTCCAATTGTATGGTGTTGGTATTGCGTTCATCCCGACCCGAGTCGTCGATCGATCACTCTGAGTTGAAAAGATTCTCATTAACTTAATGTTAAGCTACTAACTAAATTAATTTAATTCGAATTAGGAATGAATGAGTACATAGGGTCAACTACAACTTTGACTGAGTCTTTGCAATTGCATAGTGTTGGTATTGCGTTCATCCTTACCCGAGTCATCGATTGATCACTCTGAGTTGAAAAGATTCTCATTAACTTAATATTTTGAAAATTATATCTTTTAAAATTTTAAAAATTAATTAAGATCAATTCGGACCAAATTAACAATTTCAAAACTTGTCATTCTTTTCTAAAATTACAAATCAACCCATACAAATCATCTATTTGCGGGGAAAACTTTTTCTCATTTCAAATATCAAGTTCTCACTCTTTTCTCTCTCTCTCTCAATAATATAGACAACAACTATTCAACATATTGCTTAACCCTTCAAAATAGATTAATTTTTTTGACTTCATTCTCACTTGTATCCGTCGCTTTCTCTTTCTTTACAGGTAATAGAGTTCGAGAAGAGTTCTACATTTATTCTTTATTCTAAAAATTAGGATTTTTTAGTTAATGATGAAAAAGAAGACTTTTAGTTGTATCATCTTCGAGAATGGGTTGACAATTTTGAGTTTTAATGCTAAAAACATAAGAAGCACTCGAGAAAATCCTAGTTTTTATTGCAGTATTTTATTGCCTATCGTGGTATTATTGGATAGTTTTTGTGGTGGTGGTGGTGGTTGGTGGTGGTGGTGTCAGTATTTGTGGTTTTGGTGGTGGTGTCGGTGATCTTGATGTTGGTATTGGTGGCATTGTTGGTAGTGTTTGCATTCTTGGTATTGTTTTTGGTATTGGTGGCATTGGTGATGGTCTTGGTGGTCCATCTGCTGTAACAGGATAAAGATCTGTTGGGAGATATTAAATAGGTTTTCAAACAGATTTCCCATCTATTCCAACTGATAGGTTATCCGTTGGAGTATTTTTTTGTAATGTGGCGTATAATAATTTATTGAAATTTGTCTTACACTTTTTACAAAAACTATGCAAACATCAAATGTTTTCTATTTTTTGTTTTTCTGTTGTTTGTAGTTAAAAGATGTCTCCTAAAAGAAAAAAAATCAAAACTGAAAGTGGATCAACTTTTAACCATCCAATAAAAAAGGCTAGAGTACAGATAGATTCGGAGGAACTTCTTGAACAATCTCAGTCAGGGAAAAATAAAGCCGAGGAAAGTGAGAACTCCTTCTCACCAATGGGGCATGAATTAATATCAAATACCCACACTGATCCTGTCAAAACCATTAGTATCGACAGGTTTTGAGTTGCGATGCTGATGGATCATCGTAAAGAAGTAATTGGTGATCTTGTACTTAAATGTCAGTTAGAGAAACATTTTGATGAACATAGGAGTATTATGAAGGATGAAAACATAGACGAACTGTTTTGCATACTTTCTTAAGATGCCTAAGGACCGCACTCTCCGTTTTTCAATGAACATCGTATATGGTCTTCTCAAGAGCAGGATCAAGTACGCGGGGATGATAAAGATTCGAAGGAGGGCGAAAAAAAGATAGATGAAACCTGGATCAACTACAGTGGCATGCTGGTTTATTTTGGATTGAAAGAGTTTGCCATAGTGACGGGCTTGAAATGCAATCTTCCAGAAGAACCTTTCATCAAGGAAACACCCCACAAAGGGTCCAACAAACTCAAGGGAATAAAGATGGGTTTTTGGGCATTGTTGGACGTAGCTACAAAGCGGAGAATTTGATGGCAAATCTCAAGGATAAAAACATACCAAAGCACTACAGGAAGAAATTGTGCTTAGTTTGGTTTGTCCATTCCATTTTATTGGCAAGAGACGTCAGGAAAGTCATAGAAAATGATTTGTTGGCGCTTGCTGATGATTTTGAGAAATTCAACGATTATCCCTGGGGATATGACAGCTACTACTTGACATTCCAATATTTACTGACAAAGCTATCCATAGGGACGATCACATTATACGACTTTCTTGGGCTTTCATGGTAAAATTGATCACTATTTCTACTCCTCTATTAATTTATATTGAATATAGTTATTATGACTCTTTTTTGCTTGCTTTCTGTTTACATTTTTTAGGCTTGGGCATGTGAAGTTATTCCTTCCCTCCGAAAGCAGTTCAAGGATTACCCGGATAAGGTTTCTCATCCAAGGATCCTTAGGTGGTTGGCTGTAAAGGGCAGCAACAAAGATATTAAGGGGACTGGTCTCTTTAACCCTCTGGATGATGCAGTACTTCTTATTTCAACTAAAATAATTTTCCTTAAGGAAAGATATTGAAATAGATGTGCCATCTGTTGCGACATATGGGTCATCTATTACAATAGATTACCCATCAACTGCAACTAGTGCAATAGATGGGTAATCTATTGCGATAGACTATCAATATTTTGTAATAGATTAACCATCTTTTGCTCTGGTTCTCAGAACCGACTCAACAAATTACCCATCTACTGTAAATTATGCAATAGATGGGTAATCTGATGCAATATATTATCAATCTATTACGACATAAAGATCAACAATTGCGGTAGATAGATCATCTGTTGCATAAGTTAGCGGTGTTAACATGTAACCCAACTGACTGTAAATTTTTATTATATGATTTAAATGTCTTCTGTCTTTTTTATAGGTTGTGCATCTTGGATCATACCTACTGAACAGAAGTAGGGGATGACTTATTTTGTTACTCTAGGTGTTTTTGATACAACAGCAGACCCAACCGTGGAGTTAATAAAAAAAATTGGCTGGAGAAACCTACTGCAACAGATTCGGGTGCTTCTTCTGGGGGTGTTGGTGGTGGATTTGTTGATGATCGTGGCAGCCATCCTAATGCTGCTGCTGCCGCCAGTCGTGATTATGAGTATGTTGGTGCCATGTAAAAAATAAATACAGTTGAAAACACTCCTTGCACAGTCTCGCTCACCCCTACACCGGTCCTCTCACCCTTACGGTGCTCCATATCACCCATTTTCACCCTCAGGTTCTCACTGTAAATGTAAAGTGTGCAAGGACAGAGAGGATAAACTTCTTGAAAAACTAAAGGCTATTGCTGAAGTTGCTGAGGAGTTGAAATCCAAGGTGGTGTCATACCATCCAAGAAGGTGAAGGAGCGATACACTCCTGCAGTGGCAGTTAGCAGGAAGAGAAGAAACATTAGACAAATAATCTCCATTCTGAAAAACAAAAATTGTAACTCCTCCCACTCCAAAAGTTGTTGAAGTTAAGAAGACGCTGAAGAAGGTGGACATATACGCGACACTTAACAACAAGGGGAAGAAGGAACTAGAAAAAATCACAACGGACGAGATAAAACCTCCACAAGAATATACCATGCATTTCTTTGCCGCTAAAGACTTCAAGAGTATGAAAAATATGCGTGAGTGGTACGTGGACAATGTAAGTTTACTTTTGCTAACCTAGCCTTCCAATCTACTCCATGAAGAAAAAGCTACACAACAGATGTGTAATCTGTTGCAATAGCTGGGTATTCTATTGTAACATAATACATATTTGTTGCATAAGTTTCATTAGCTGGTAATCTGTGAACTGATTCAGAGAACCCTCTACAACAGAATCTTTCCACTGTGTTTTTATTCTTTACAATTACTAACTTTTTTAAAAATTATCATTTTATACCACAGTATGTTGATGACATTCTCTGCCTCAGGAGGGGCAGGTAATTAGCGTACCCGAATGCTTATGATGTTGTCGATAGGATAATGGACCTCAACTTCTATAATAATTTCAAGAATAAGTACGATGATCTTCGTAGGAGAGCTAGTCTCAGTAGTCGGAGATTTGATAAGTTAGTTTCTATGCTCGAATGGGATGAAGACATGATTAAATATGTTAGAGAGAAGAGGCCATATCCACACGACAAGAGCTGGACCAAGGCAAAGAGAATTCTTGCAGTCATGAACGTGAAAGTCAAATATTTTCTCATTGTTGTGATACTACTCGACGAGGAAAAGATTAAAGTTTATAAGTGCAACTTACCTGTCTTCAATGAGGACACGTTTTCAACCCACGTACAACCACTCTTGAAGTTGTTCCCCAAGTTGTTGACGCAGAGTAAACTAATGGATCATTTAGTGGTGGAAGTCTTGATGAAGGAATCATGGGATTTTGAAGGTTAAAATAAGAACATCCGCCTCTAAAAAAATAAAATTGGTGCAGCATGCGGGCCGTACTCGCTTTCATACATCAAGTGTTTGCTGATCAGCACAAAAATGGCCGGTATATGCGATGCCATTGTGGGAAAAATGCAAAAGGTTTGGTTTATGGGGTACTAACTAAATAGTTGGAGCCCGTATATAAAGAAGAAGATGTACAAAGACAGAGACGAAAACGATAATAATTTCTTATTTCAAGCTACTTCACTTTACTTTACATGTATTGGCAATACTTTATGTCTGGTGAAAGTTGAATTTTTATAATGCAACAGGTTGTCTCTACTACAAAAGATATAATACCTGTTGTGACAGATTGATTATTCTGTTGGAATAGGTTGGTCATCTGTTACATTATGCAGATGTTTCCCAGTCTGTCTGTCGCAATAGATATAAAATCTATTGCAACATCTAGTCTATCTGTTGCAACTGATAGGTAATCTGTTGGGACAAATCAAAAAGTAGGAAGACCGTTATATAATTTTCAGCAGATAAACTAACTAAATAGTTGGAGACCGTGTATAAATAAGAATATGTACAAAGATAGAGACAAACATAATAATAATTTTTTATTTCAAGCCACTTTACTATACATATAGTGGCAATTTTTTATATCTAGCAAAAGTTGATTTTTATAATGCAATAGATTGTCTATCTGTTGTAACAGATATAATACCTATTGTGATAGAATAATTATCTGTTGGAATAGGTTGGTCATCTATTGCATTATGCAAATATTTCTCGATTTGCTTGTTGCAACAAATATACAATCTGTTGTAACATATAATCTATCTGTTGCAACTGATAGGTAATCGGTTGGAACAAATTAAAAAAGTAGGAAGACTTGTTATATAATTTCCAGCAGATGACCTACATGTTGCAATATATGTCTAAATTTGTTCCGTAAGATATGTCGTCTGTTACAGCAGATGTATTGTCTTGTGTGATATTTGAATCTCGTATTTCATTTCCATTATTATGTTCAAAACTAAGGATTAAATTATATTCATAGACAACATAAAATAAATTGAAACCTTCAAAAACTACATGAAATAACTCAATAAATAAATGAAATGTAAAAAAATTGTTATGGGTACAAATGATCTACTCTACAAATAAATCAACAAGTTAAACTATGGAAGATAGGTTATTACATTGATAGAATTGAGACATAAAGATCTACTCAATATGAACAAGTTATTCTTCATTCGGTGCTATGAAATTCGGTTTTGTTCGTCGTGGATCTTTAATGTCGCTTGCGTACGGTTTTTGAGATTTTGCTTCTCCATATTTTCATAAAAAAACAACATATATTTTGCGCAGTAATCCGGCATCAAGGCCATCATTTGGTATTTGTAACCCATCGCTCAAATACTCGGTGTAAGTGGCAATAAAAAGACCGCAATCCCTGCGTTTTAAAAAAATAGATAATCCATATCTTGCAGTTCATGTAAGTGTTGTGAAATTATGAAATGAAACTAAATCATGATACTTATATTTACAGGCTACCGATGGTTTTTTGAGAAATTTCTTCAACATATTGTACATGAGTACAAACCTTTTGGTCTAAAAAGCTACTCATATCAAGGTAAGTAGGGAGTATTTTGGCCATCTTTTGTATCTCAAACGAAGGCCAGAATGTCTCTTTCACGACATTGAGTCATAAACTCGGATGCGCCTTTCTTTTAGAACGACGACAGCCAACACCCAATGGAATTCATCATTACAATTGATTGGAATGTACACTTCGTCGACCAAATGTCAAGGTAAGCCAGCTGAAATGCTAAAATCTTTGATGATGTTGATTAAGTATTTCTCACTTTGGGAAACTTCCGGCTTTTGTTGATAATACCTATCGTAGGCATTATTAATGTAAACTTTGAACAAATAATTGTCTACCGTGTATCTGTATTATTATTGTATTTGCAACTTGACCTTCTTTTGGAGGTAGTAAAAATAACATTGATGTGTTGCACATATTATCAAACATTTTAGATTACGTGATGAAAAAATTAATACACAAATGCAATTAAATAGAGTATTAATTAATAGTAATATGTATATCATTTAAACCTCATCATTCCAGCAAGTTTGGGGCTGTGACATTAAATAGAACTAATTTTTCATTCCGAGATGTGCAACAATAAAGTCGAACATATAAAAATCAAGACTCGATTTGTTCACTTTTTAGTGTTCGTCCTTTTATTTTCTACATGATAATTTATGTGTTAATGTCATGTTTTTACAACAAGAATTGTATCAATCAATATCTTTAAAATTGATTTATGTACATGCCGGCATGATGCTTTAACAGCCCATTGACAATCCATTTTGAATAATTGTTGATCAACTTTGTTAGTTTTTTTGGAGCCTCGTCCGAGATGTTGAACCCTTCAAATGGGTAATTCTTCCGTTCTCCCAAACTGACAGGCTTCACTTTTTCTTCTTCTTTGGAAGTAGTTGATAGATTATCAACTGTGATATTATGCTATTCAGTAGTAGCTTTTACTGTGACATCCACCTGGAAATTCAGAATTGTCAATGCTAATACAGATAAACAACAGATTGTCTATCTGTTGCAACAGATGAGTCTTATGTTACAACAGATGGATCACATGTTGGGATAAATTCAAACAGGTAAAACAGAGTGGTACGATAATTTCGAACAGATGACCCATCTATTTCAACATAAGGCTCATCTATTGGTACAAATTAAAATAGTACGAAAACCTATTTGATTTGCTGAAATAGATAGACATATATTACAACAGATGATTCATAAGGTTAGACAACAGTTGCAACAGATGTATGTATCTGTTTGATAATTTTTAGCAGATGTATCATCTATTGAAATAGATAGGTGACTATTTGTTTATTGGAACAAATGATATACATTCACCTTCTTCAGCTCATGCTAGTCTCCCGTGGCCCTTGTACATTGAACAACAGTGCAAGACAAAAATAGAGGCATTATAATTTTGCTTTTTTTATGCTTGATAATGCCCTGAAAATATCTTCCCTTCTCTTCTTAGCCTCCTTGATCTCTCGTAGAGTGTATGGATATGAAATCCTCTTTGATGGAATGACAGTCCTCTTAGATGTTATTTCCTTTACAGAAGCAGTTAGTGCATTAATAGCATTAATTATTCCATCATGTTTCGCCTTGCAGTCTTGATATTTGCATGCAGAACATTCGCTAGAAGTGGCAAAATCTGTATAACCAGTATTATCATAATGGTAATGGCTTGTTATTTCAAAAATTGTAAGAGGAGCATTGTTAGTCCCAACAGCAGCACCACTACCACTACCATCATCAACAACACCAAGCCCACCTTTCAAAATTATTTTTCTTGTGATGGTTTTTGCTTCAAACAATTCCATGTTTATTCTATCAATGACCTTAGGGTCCGATAAAGTTTGCACAGACTGTAAAGTAAGAAAAAATGGCATCTTCAACTCTCGATTGGTTGGAACAAGCCACAGATGGATAATCTAAAATAAATTAGTACATATATTAAAATGATGATGAAATCATTTAAAATAATCATTAATTAAAATAAAAACTTGATTAAAATTAGACTTACTGCTTCCTTCGCAGGATTGAAAAGATCAAAAAAATTTGTATTTTTATCAGTTTTGACCGACAATCATCTCAGGATTCTTGGACAGAAAACTTTTTTTTGATAGTTTACTTGTTGTCTCAAATCAGGAATGTCTTCAAATGCCCAAGTCTATAATATAACACCAATAAATCAAAAGTATTATTGAATAAAAAAATAAATCATATCATAATAAAAGAAATATTTACCATGAAAGCTCATGGAAAGCCATATAAGTTGACTGTCTTTGGCGTTAATAGAGTCAACAAATATTTGACAGTCATTTTGAAGCTTTCAAAACCCTAAGGATAGCTGTTAAATGCCTCAAGATCCTCAGAGGGATTTATTAAACCGAGGCTTATGTTGTTGTTAATGTCTCTGGCCCAAAGAATATTATGTATAAACCAAACCACGCACAATGATTGTTTGCGCTTCTTTGAAAGTCTTTTACCTTTCAACGCTTCTATCAAATTTTTATTTTTGAAGCTTGGACCAATAATGGACACCAAGTCATCATGATCACTCGACTTGCCTTTGTAGTTTTTGAGTGTGCGGGGTATTTTTTTAGGGTTAGAGTAGGTATAACTTGAGAAAGAGGAGGAGGATAACATCTTAGTCCAGTAACTATGATAAACTCTTTCCAACCAAAACAAACAGGCAAGCCACAGTAATTTATCCACACCTCATCCATCTTATCTTTGTTTTCATACATAAACCTACGCTTGAGAAGATCATATACTATTTTTATTTGGAAACGACCATTGTTGTTCTTCGACAAATCAAGATATTGCACAGAGCAGCTTTTCCTGAAATAAGAATCCAATTTTTATTGTCGAAGTATTTTTCTGAAGGCATCGAAAGATTTTTTCATGGCTGACTTAACCACAAAATCATCCGTTAAATCTGTGGTACCATCGCACTGCATTCTCACAGGATAACGATCAATGTTGAAGGTTTTGACAAACTCTTTAGTGGAAGGGCTATTAGCATTTGGATCATCTATTTTGAAACATTCCTCATCCCCGTGTTCATTATCTTCTGCTCCTGATTGAGATAACGCTTGTAAAGTAAGCTCACAGAGTGGTGGATGTAGCCTAGCTGCTTCACTTGTTCCTTTACTTGAACTTGATTCGATTTCTTTTCTTTTGGGAGTCATATTATCTTAAATTAACAGGAACATAAAATAGGTTATAATTAATTAATGCATCATTAAAAAAGATAACAGTAAATCTAACATGCAAACAGTAAAATAATAGTTTCAACAGATCACACATCTGTTGCACCAGGTAAGTTATCTGCTGCAACATATAACCGACCTGTTGCAACAGATGAGTAAATCGTTGGAAAAAATAAAAATAGATCACTCATCTGTTGTACCGGTAAGGTTATCTATTACAACATATAACCAACTTGTTGCAATGAATGAGTAATCCGTTGAAAATAATAAAAATAGATCACCCATCTATTGCACCAGGAATGTTGTCTGTTGAAACATATAACCAATTTGTTGCAGCGAATGAGTAATCCATTGGAAATAACAAAAATAGACCACTTATTTGTTGCACCAGGAATGTTATCTGTTGCAACTATAACCAACCTGTTGCAGCGGATGAGTAATTCATTGGAAACAATTATAACAGATCACTCATCCATTGCACCAGGTCGGTTATATCCTACAACAGATATCCTACCTGGTGCAATAGATGAGTGATTTATTTTTATTGTTTCCAATGAATCACTTATCTGTTACACCAGGTAGGATATATATTGTAGCATATAAGCAACCTGTTGCAGCGGATGAGTAATCCGTTAGAAATAATAAAAATAGATCAGCCATCTATTACACCAGGAATGTTATCTGTTGCAACATATAACCAATCTGTTGTAGTGGATGAGTAATTCATTGGAGACAATAAAATCAGATCACTCATCTGTTGCACCAAGTAGGATATTTGTTGTAGCATATAAGCAACTTGTTGCAACGGATGAGTAATTCGTTGGAGACAAAAAAAAAAAGGCCACACATATGTTGAAACAAATCACTCATCTGTTGCCCAATGCGTTATCTGTTGGATCAATATTGTTTAGATTTTTTTCAAATAGAAGAGTCGTCTGTCGCATAGATAAATGATCTGTTGTATTCATCTATTGCATCAGATGTTTTATCTGTTAGATCAGATGGTTAATCTATTGCATCAGATTGTTAATCTGTTGCACCAGATGGTTAATCTATTGCATCAGATGGTTAATATATTGCATCAGATGGTTAATCTGTTCCATCACCATTTTTACCAAGAAAAATAATAAATCAACCCAACAACACCAACACAAAACACACACACACTAAGAACATCAATGGTGACCAAAAATCACCAACAAATCGAATCAACAGTTCGACAATAGAACTACAATAATAACAAAAAATTATATTTCACATTGAAAAGAGTAGAGAAAAAATGGCAGAAATTAAGGTTTTATTCAGACCACATTTCAAATTTAAGCAAGAAATATTGAAATTGTTAACCAATCTAGAAGAGAAGTTGGCTAAGTCATAATTTTTTACAGGTGAAAGAAAAATCGGACAACGAAGAACTCGAGTTTGTTGTTGCCGGAGAAGTTGACTCAAGTTCCTCTGTTTCTTCACATCGATTTACCGTTGAAAATCGAAAAGGAACTTGCCCAACTATTTGTCGCTGGAGCTTGAAGGGAGAAATTTTGCAGAACTGTTGCTTGGGAGAGAGTTGAGAGACTGTCGAGACAGAGGAGAGAGGCGGTTGATTTGGAGGAGATGGGTGTGGGTTGATTTATATTTTTTGAAAAAATTAGTAAGCTTTGAAAATATTAATCAAGTCCAGAGTTAACTTAATCAAGTTTTTTAATTTTGTTTGACCCTTTAAGTTTGTTAATATCACCAATCCTTTATTCAAGAATTAAAAGACACCTTTCCTTCGATTTTCTCAAGAAATTTCAACTCTTTAAGTTCTTCATTTTTATTGTTTCATTTTTTTCTAAATTAAATAGTTATAGTGTATACAACTTTTTCTTGATGGACTCTCCATATATTTTGTCCTTATTATATTAAGGTGCACGAAGAAAATATAATGGAGTACTTTCTATATTTTATATTTGTTAAATTTTAAGTAGTCTGTTATGAGAAATTTTAACAATACTTAATCCTCAGTTAACAACGGCTTTAACCTCTTAGATTTTAGGCACCATTAAATACCTGTTCAAGGAGTTAAACTATTTATAATTGAAATTTTATTTAAATGGGGTGCATTATACATACTTCAAAGGCAAACAGAAAAAAAAATTAGAGAAAACTTTTTTATTCAAGCAAAGAACAAAAAAGAGAGAGATAAACCTGTGATTTTTCGGCTACTTCATTCAACATCAACATGCTAGTTTCGTCTAATTTTTCGATCACAAAATTTTTAACTGAAGTAGAAAATACAAGAAATTATTAAAAGATGAGAAATCATTGTCAATTGTTGACTATGTATGTATAGTTCATACATAATACTTAAAACTACTAGCTTAATGTTAAGTATCCCACATTGGAAGAGGAAAGGGTCCTTGGTTTCCTTATAAGGCTTGGGCAATCCTCCTCCACATAAGCTAGCTTTTGGGATGTGAGTTAGGTCCAAGACCAATTTTAACATGGTATCAGAGCCAGACCCATTTTAAATATTTATTCACCGATGGTGGGCCCCCATATGTGTTGTCCACGCTACAGTGTTAGCCTAGGCGTGCGGGTGAGTGTTAAGTATCCCACATCGGAAGAGAAAAGGGTCCTTGGTCTCCTTATAAGGCTTGGACAATTCTCCTCCTCATGAGCTAGCTTTTGGGGTGTGAGGTAGGTCCAAGACCAATTTTAACACTTAATTAACCGCACGTGCTTTGCATGTGTAATATTTGTTTATTTAAAATTAAATGATTTTTTCTACTGGCGGAGATTTTTAATGAAGCGTAAAAGTTTAAATGACTTTTCAAAGATTCTTCACACTTTATAAGAGAAAATGGTTTGTTACTTCTCCAACCTTTAGTCGAGATCTCAACTACACAATCAACCTTTTAATGTGACCTATTACCCCCCTGAACTTATTTTTATCGAATTTATTACCCCCTCAGTTGCTGACGTGTCACCGTGACTACACGAGCCCATAGGCTCATCAGTTGACTTTTTTTCAATTTAAAATTATTATTTTTTATTGCCACGTCATTATTTTTAATAATTATTATTTTTTCTTGATAAATATTGGCTTCTTCTTCTATTCTTCTTCTTCAATGGCTTCTTCTTCTCCTTCTTGTTCTTTTTCTTCTTCTTCTATTCTTCTTCTTCAATGGTGCAGCTTCAATGGTGAAATGCCAATGAACAGCGACGGTGTCGAAAAATTCAAAATTCTGTCAACTTTTTTTTTGATGAATTTCACGTAATTCGATTCAACATTTTGATTTAACACGTTGATTCAACATTCGATTTAGCTTCACGTAATCAATGGTATTCGACTTTTTTGATTCAACATTCTCAAAAGAAGAGGAAGAGAAAGAAGAAGAGAAAGAAGAAGAAGAAGACAAAGAAGAAGAAGAGGAGGAGGAGGAGGAGAGAGAAGAAGAGGAAGAGAAAGAAGAGAAAGAGGAGGAAGAAGAGGAGGAGGGGGAGGAGGAGGAGGAAGAAGAAGAGGAGGAAGAGGAAGATGATGAGGAAGAGGAAGAGGGGGAGGAAGAAAAAGAAGAGGAAGAAGAATAAGAATAAGAAGAAGAGGAAGAGGAAGAGGAAAAAGAAGAAGAAGAAGAAGAAGAAGAAGAAGGAGGAGGAGGAGGAGGAGGAGGAGGAGGAGGAGGAGAAGGAGGAGGAGGAGGAGGGAAGAAGGAGAAAGAGAAGGAGGGGGAGGAGAAGGAGAAGGGGTAGGAGAAGAAGAAGAAGATGGAGAAGCAGAAGTAGAAGGAGATGGAGATGGAGAAGCAGAAGAAGAAGAAGAAGAAGAAGAAGAAGAAGAAGAAGAAGAATTGAAGAAAAATAATAATTGCCATTGATGGGTTCTTAGGTGCCATTGAAGAAGAAGAAAAATTGGAGAAGAAGAAACCAAGAAGAAGAAGAAAGAAAAATAATAATTGGGAAATAATAATGTTAAATTATTATTTTTTGTAGAGTAAAAAATAAAAAATGATGTGGTGGCGCGTGCATCACACCACATTTGTAGTGACTGGTTGTCAGTTTTGGGGGCTTTAATAATTCCACTTTAAAATAGTTCAGGGAGATAATAATTTCACTTTAAAATAGTGCAGGGGTTACAGATCACATTAAAAGGTTGAGTGTCCAGTTGGGATTTCAACTAAAGGTTGGGGGGTAAGAGACCATTTTCTCCACTTTATAATGATGTAAACACAAACATGTATTTTGGTGTAAGCAAGTGCGCGCGCGCGCACACACACACATATATATATTACCACCAAAAGTTTTTAGTGGTTGATCGTTCATCACTTTTGCATTTATTTAAGAGAGACGCATCAATATGAACCATATTTGTAGTACAGTTTTTTTTTCTATATTTAAAATCTTGTCTTATTTTTAAAGTTAATTTTTTACAAAATCATTGATTACGTTATTATTAGGTACTTAAAACTTTTAAAAGTTTGATACTTCTTAAATTTTCTTATTCTAACGCTTTTATATTTGTTTCTAGATTTTTCAAATCTTCTTAAAATCAAATTTAGTTGATTTAGAATTTTAAACTAATGAAAAAAAGTAGTAGTTGTCATTAATTCTGATGAATTCTAAATAGGAAATGCTTTACCATAAATATATTTAATTGATTTTTAATTCACAAATATTATAAAAAAACAGCGAAAAGACGATTTTGTCTAAAGCAAAGACATTTAATGAAGGACCAAAAGTTCAAATAACATTTAAAGGCCCTTCACACTTTTAATTTATTATAGATTATAGATTACAGATATAGATTTTAGATTAATCAAAAGAAATATATAAAAAATGGTGAGAAAAGATGATTATAATAAATGAAGATAACTTAAATAAATTAAAATCGATCAAAATGAAAATAAGAAGAAAACATAGTGTTAGATGGCTACGATTACTGAATACAAATTAATATGGCCGATTATTATTGTAATATGTTAATAAATTTACTGAATCCATGCAACATTTTTATTCAGTCTCAAACAAATCCCAAGGAATTCAATATCGAAGCAACATAGTAATAGTCCACAACTTCTCAATAACCATATATAATGATTATTATTGAAATAATAATACATTAGGAGTCTTATTTTTCATATATTTTCTTAGGAAGATCAAAGTTTTCATATATTTAGAATTTTTAAACTAATGAAAAAAATATTAGTTGTCATTAATGATAAAGACTTTTCATAAGAAAAAGTTTTATCATAATATATTTATTAATTTTCAACTCTTAAATATTAAAAAATAAATAGTAAAAAGACGATTTTGTCTAAAAAAGATTTTTAATAAAAGACAAAAAGTTCAAATAATATTTTTAAGGTCCCTCACACTTTTAATATATCATAAATATAGATTATAGATCATAGATATAGATATAGATATAGATAGATTATAAATTATAGATAGATTTAGATTATTATTATACATATATATTATAGATATAAATATAAATTATAAATTATAGATATAATATACATATAAATATAAATTACAGATATAGCTAAAAATAACTTATGGTATTTATTCCTGGTACAAAATCATGATTGTGATAAGCAGGTGACTAACAAATGGTTATAAAGAAAAACCAACATCAATTGTGGTGCGGTGGATAGAGCTACTCCATCCCTAATTAGAGATCGAAGGTTTGTTCCTGTGTATGAAAAAAACTCTGTTGGGAGCGTTGTCACCTTAATGGGCCCTGCAACGTACAATTCAAATTAGTCGGGGCTCCAATGCGAACACAAGACACCGGATGGAAAACAAAAAAAAAATTATAAAGAAAAGAATATTGCAAAGTATGAGTGATTCATTACTTGACATTTGGAATTTGTGGGATCAAGCTGTCATTATTTTGCAACATTCTTTTCTTTATAACTATCTCCCTCTACACCTTTTAATTTTAATTCATGTTCTTTTCATATTTTTTGTTTTTCAAAAATTTGTTCGGATTTTTTTTCTTTCTTTGATTTTTATATCCTCTTTCAACGTCTTTCACAACAATCAGTTTTGAATTTTTATTTCATTATTTTGCAAAAAAAAAATTGTGTGTATGCTACTTAATATGATTTAAGATTTATCTGTACTCAAAAATTGCACTATATCATTATATGGACATACTCATTCCATCTCAAGATAATTGGAGTTGTATTTGATTATGAATATAAATTTGAGTTATTTTAAATTTTTTTAAGAGGAGTAAATAGGTGTTTGGCCATAATTATTAATCACAATATTTTGAAATATTTCATTTTATTTCGAAATATGTTTTCATAATTTTTTGTTTTTCGAAAAACAACTCTTGAGGTATTTTATTTTTTTGGACTCAATTTATCACTTTATAAAAGAAAAAAATAGATTCAAAATCTAAAATATTTTTAAAAATAATATTGTCAAACGCAGTTTTAATTCTATTTTCAAAGTCTAAAATACTAAATAAAGTGAATATGTTTTTGCTTTTCATGGTCAAACGGATTCTAAGAGTGAAAAAAATTAATACTTGTTTTCATTTTTCAAATACAATTTTAAATTATATCTGAAATTCTCATGTCAAACACCAACTCAAAATTATATTTATAATAAAATGGGGGAAAAAGATTGAGAATATTTTTTTAATCATAATTAAATAAATATTTGATAAAGAATTAGTTATTAGAAACTAGTATTTTGGAGGATAAATATTTGAGCAAGAAAATTCTGGGAAACATGACATAAAGGTGGGAAGACAAAATATAGTTGCACAAAGAAATTATATTTAATTTTGGTGAATTGAAATTGAATTTGAGAAGAAAAAACATGTACTTTCTTCGTTCTATTTTATGTGTCGCTATTTCCATTTTAGTCCGTCTCAAAAAGAATATCGCATTTCCTTATTTAATAACTATTTAATGACATCATTTTCATTTTATTCTTAGTGGGTCTCACTAGACAACAACAAAAAAAAAAAAATATTAAAATATCCGACTTTTTAGGGTGGGGAGCCGGAGACAGCTTTCTGATGAAATTACCATTTAACCCTCGTATCTGGAAAGTGAACATGGGCTGTTTTATTTATTTTAATTTTTCTCAAGATGACCTTAATTAGGAGGTTTTAGGCTCTTCAAAATAGATTTTATGTACTTCGCGGATTAAATTTTTGAAGAAAGACTTATGGTTAATTGTTTTTTTTTTTTTTTTTTTTTTAGTATTAAGGAATTAAATGTAGTGAGAATGACCTTTTTGTGACCCAGTTAGTGAAGAGGGATAGATAGATATCTTTAGTTGTTTGAGTTACACAAAAATAAGGTTTTATAGAAGCTCTAATTCGCGTTGAAAGACAAATTGTTTAGTGTTTTATATCACATGGAGGTGAATGGAGCAAGATGGATATATAAAGAGAATTTGTGTAATTGTCCCGAGGTAATTTCAAAATTGAGGTGTAGTTGAACTGTGTTGAGTTCCTATATCAGTAGGTGATAATTTATTTGGTCTCTTTGTGTATGATATTGAGCCACCATCAACCTCATGAGAATTGTGTTAGAGTTCCCACATAGGTAGATTATAGGTTATTATATGATAGTGGGAAATCAGTGCTGCATGAGCTAGCTTTTGAGTTTAGTTAGGTCCAAGATTTAATTTTTATCACATTTAGTGGAAATATGGTAAGACTTTGTGCTCATAACATATTATACAAATAAAGATAAAATATCAATATTAAAGTTTAAAGAAAGGAGATAACTTTTTTAGAAAATTTTAGTAATACTTTTGTTTTACTACTTTGATATATAAATAAAAATGTATAAAATGGTGGCTATTTATAAACCACCAAACTTACTCCCTAAGATTGTCAAACTTGACCAACTTTCTTAGGTATTCAAATCTAAATTGAACAACTAACTTTAAGTTGGTAATTTGACCAACTACCTTAGGTATTTAAATTCAAATTGAACAAGTAATTCTTGATGTTCAAATTCAATTTAACTATTACTCTCTCCGTTTAAAAAAGAGTGATTTACTTTGACTTGACACAATATTTAAGAAAATAAAGAAGATTTTTGGATCTTGTGGCCTTAAATTAAAGTTGTTTCAAATTAATCAAAATGACCCTTTAATCTTGTGGTCCTAAACATGTCATGTGAAAAATTGAAATTAAAGTATTGCCAAAAAAGAAAAGGGGTCAATCTTTTTTAAACGGACTAAAAAGAAAATAAGTCATTTTTTTTTAAACGGAGGAAATAATTATTATTTCTAATTAATGATAAAAAGATATAAGTAAAAAATAAATTTAAGGCACTCTCTGCCTTTTCTGCCTGCCATTATATGTATTGTGAAGATAAGTTTCGTTTGGTAAAGTGTATTGGCAAAAATAATGTATGTATTAATTAATGTGTATTATGAATATCTTGTTTGGTATAATTTTTAGTCTATGTATAACTAATGCAAACATTTGTTATACACTTTATTGTGTATTAAGGTGTGTATTACTAATACCATCCATTTTCTATATATTAGTAATGCAAAGTCTTTAATACAGGTATTAACTTATTAAATGACCTTAATATCTCTCAATTTTTCTCTCAAAATATTTCATCATTTCTTTTCCCGCTATTTTAATTTGCAATAGTGAATTTTTTCAAAACATTTCACAATTTTTTTCCCATCATTTTAATCTACAATAATGAATAATTTATTTAGATAATTGTTATTGTTTTGCTTCGATGGTCTTTAAAAAGATTAAAAAAAATTGAAACTATTTCTTAATTTTACGTCTTATATTTTATTTTTGTTTCGACTATGTTAATCCGTTGGCATAATATTTCTTATGGTCTTGCAATTAATCCGAAACATCTATATACTTGTTCAACAATACTAATTATATTTCTGATGGCAAAAAAATTTTGCTGCAAAAAAGTGTACAAAATCAAAGAAGGGTATTTTTGTAAACAAACATTTGTTTTATCAAAATTATGTAAGATGTATTATTTCTTATACATCAAACCAAACAATGTATAAAAAATAATACAAACATAACTAATACAAGCATTATTAATTCAAACATTATTAATACACTATATTTTGCATTGATGTTATACTCTACCAAACGACCCCTTAAAAGCTCTTATTCCTTCTTTTTGTGAACCATGTGTTTATACAACTAAAAGCCAAAGCAGATAAGGAAATCACTAAAGATGAATTGCTCATTCATGAACACCTCCCTTCTTCCTAAGGCTTTGCCGTCTCTTCCTCTTCTCCATGGAAAACTCAGCAAACCATCAATTCCACACAAGGTTTCATTTCCTTAATTAAATATCTCCATATATTACATTAGGAAACCTACTCTTCTTTTCTTGAATTAAATTTTTACAGGCATCAAAAGGTATCAACTTGAAGGCTATTGAATGCTTGCCTTGTTCAAAATCCTCATTGACTATTCAAGTTGCAACACTTTTGGCCACTGTAAGAACCCTTTAACTAGCTATACCTTATACTGTATTTTGTTCTTTTATTCATAATTTACTAAAGGCAATTATTCATAATATAGGTAGGTGCTGAGCCGGCTTTGGCAGTGACAGGAGTGAATAATGAAGAAGACTTGATTTGGGTGTTGATCCAATTGGCTATTTCTGCATTCTTCTATTTCCTTGTTTGCCCAGTAAGTCGAGATTAAAAGATGGATCTAATTAGTTACTATATACTACAGTATATAATTTGTTTTATATTATCAATAATAACTTTATTACTCTTTTCGATTCCTTTTATGTGTTTTTTTTTTTTTTAATTCGTCTAAAAAAATAGTACCTTTTCTTAGTTAATAATTATTTATTATATTTTTATTTTTATTGATTTCACTTATAAGATTCACTTAATTAAAAATAATAATAAAATAGAACCAAAGAAGTGTGTATGATTAATGATAGGCATTTACTTTTATTGCCTTTTAATATTGTGAAAATATTTTTTTTACATCATTGATATTTCAATGAGAATCATTTACATCTCTCAATTTTGCTTTAAAAAAAACTTCCTCCTTTTGCTTTAGTCAATAAACATTATTCCTCTTTTATCTAAATTTACTTTTTTAAATGTGTATTTTATTCATACATTATCAACTTTTGTCCTTTTCTTGAAACTTGCTTAACATCCTGACATTTTTCTTTTATTTTAATTAATATAACAAGTTTTTTATAAAAATATATTGTTTCTAGACGAAAAAAACCAAAACGAGAATAGTAATTGAGTATGTTATTCAATGATGTTCAATGATAAATAAATTGATTAGAATAAACAAATATTTTATTAATAACAATCAAATCTCCAATATCTATTTGAACTACTAAAATCAACAATTACTAAAATCAACAGATAATAGTATTTCAAACATATTTAAATGGAGGTAATGAATAAATATCTAATTTAAAAAGTTTTATTTTATAGTAAATTTCTAAAATAAAAACTATTTATATCATAAATATATTTTAAAATATATTAAAAAATAGTATAGTGGGGTGATAGGATCCCCGCAAAGTTCACGTATTACAACAAATTTTATCAAAATTTGAATATATATAAGGTCATATATATATATATATATTGTTAGGTTGTGAAGCCTGATTAATATGTGACGTACTGTTATATATTAAATAGTTCACCCGCTGTGGAGGTTACCCACGGGTGTTATCATGAAATTAATTCTCTCTCCTCCAGAACTCTCTCTCTACTTTTCTTCATTCTCTCCATAAATTTTGTGTGTGTGCATGCAAATTGATCCTAACATATATAACATTAGATTTGTTTTTGAAAATTCATGATAGATTATTCTACTTATAATGCTAATGAATTTAAATAAAAATTTATATATACAAAAGTTTTTAAAATACATATTATATCTAATATATAAGAAAAAGAAAAATTAGGCAAAATGTCCAGCTAAAGATATTTTTACACAAAAACTAATACTCTTTTTGTCTTTTTTACTTGAAATGATCAGCCAGCCATTATTATTTGAAAAAAATGGCCAGTCGGCCTATATGTTTCAAATGGAAATGGCCAGTTGGTCATTTCTATACTTTCCCCAATTGTTTTTCAGCTATAATTTTTTTTGTGAAAAAATATTTTGTTGTTTTTTTCTTCTTCTTTGCTATTTTCTTAAAATAAAAACACTGTTTTTTTTTGTAACTTTTTGTCTGCAAGTTCATTTTTTAAAAAGTCAATGCTATTTTTTTATTATGTTTTTCTTTTTTTTTTTAAAATATATTCTTTTCTGTCTTTTGGCTACTCTATTTTTTTTTAAAAACTTTTTCTTGTGTTAAAACTTTTTTCACTGAACCTTTTAAAAAAGGGAAAAGAACATGGCATGGCCATTTTAAAAAAAAAAAAGACCTATAATTGAAAAGGTGGACATGCTATGGCCAGTCGGCTAATGTAATTCTCTTTTTTAGCCATTTGGCCCAATTGAATACATGCAGTCTCTATACTCAATTGATACACTTTTATAACACATTGGTACACTTTTATACTATATTGATACACTTTTTTTAAAAAAAAGAAAGGAAATTCTATACAAGCACATGCAGTTTCGATATCCAATTGATACTTTTTTATACCACATTAATACACTTTTATACTACATTGATATACTTGCAGTGTCCATATACTCAATTGATACTCTCTTATACTAGATTGATACATTTTTAGAATGCATGTAGAATCTATAGAGTCGTATAAAATATGTATCTAAATAATAATTGTAGTTAAAAATTGGAATGTGTATAAAAATGCTATAATTATTAAATAGAATATGTATATGTATAGAAACTGTATCATTATTATATATAAATATATATCTTTAGCAATTGTATTATATTAAAAGTATATGATATTGTATTTTATTGTATAAATAAGTAAAACTAAACAAAACAAATAGTATGTTGTTTTAATAATGTTATATCACTTAAAAAAGATTGTCATGTAAATGGTTTAGAATAAAACTTATAAATCTACCTAAAAGTTCAGTTGAATTGTCCAACGTCTACTTTGACTTTTGAAAGTGAAATGGATTAAATTTTGCATTATTAAAAAAGAAAAGGAGCCAAAAAAACATAAACCCATTAAAGATGAAACTATGTTGAAGTGGAGCTGCTAGCGTATCTGCTGGCGTTATCAAGTAGATTTGGTTGAAATGATTAGTTAGCTCATACTATGTTAGAAAGAATGAGTTGCAGAAGTGTGCTTTGAGATCGCTCGGCCCAGTACACAAAACGGAAAGGGCCAAATTGTGATGCTTAATGGTTATTTACTGGGTTTTTAAATTTAGGTGCTAGTTTTGTGGAATTATTTTAGTTTTAGGTGTTATTTTTTCCTTTCCCTTTTAAAAAAGTCATTGTTATTTTTTCTATTTTTTTCTTAATTAGGTGGGAAGACATGATAGTCAAATAAATATCAATGTTGATACGTATATATATACACATATATTACATGCTTGTTTATATGATATCGGATTATACAACATTTATATAATCTCGATACATTACATATCAATTTATATGATATCAATACATGTTTATATATACACGTTTACATGCTGTTATACAATGTTGATACACTAAATAATTATCTTAAGCCAAATTTTTGTTAATTAATTGTGTTTTTCAATATTTACGACATAATAAACTTTATGTCTAATCAATGAATAAAAATTTAAAATAGCAAATGATAAATTATTTTTTAAAAAAATATTTTTAATTCAATAACCAAGACTATATTTTAACACAGAAGTTGAATGTCAAGGTACTTATTTATATGTCTATAATAAATTTTAAATTAAAATATTTAAAAGAAATTTAATGTAATATCATCACATAATCATGATTTAATTCTGGACGAATTTGCTTTGTAGTTTGTAGGGTCACTATCACATCCACATCTTTTAGCCATCCTTTTTAGTGGCAAGTCAAAAAGCCTTTAAAATCTATCAAAATATATAAAGACTTATAAAATCAAAAAATATATAAACTCCGATTTTGCAACTCTATGCGTGAGTCTCACTCGCGTCTACGTGGAAAGGTAATTCAATCACACGGTGTCACATCGTTAAAAGGGCTGACTTGGAGAGAGGTCATATTTGTGTAGTTTTAAATAGTTAAAGGTCATATTTATGCACTGTCAAAGTTTTGCTTTTTGTGTTAAAATGACGTCGTTATTATTATTATTATTATTATTATTATTATTATTATTATTTTATTTATTCTATAGTAGCAGCACCTAACTTTTTTTTAATTTTAAAAAATTATTATTATTATTATTATTATTATTATTTTATTTATTTCTATAGTAGCAACACCTAACTTTTTTTTAATTTTAAAAAATTATTATTATTATTATTATTATTTTATTTATTTCTATAACAGCAACACCTAACTTTTTTTTAATTAAAAAAAACAGCCACTAGCAAAGATCGAACCCGCACAATAGGCTGAAGGAAGCGCCCAAGAAGAGCAAATAACATCATTGGGCTATCTAAGTGCCTTATTTCATGTGGTTCAACATTAATATACGTACATAAATATACATTTTCTATCTTACATATATACAACGTAATTTTTTTACCGAGTGGGTTCGGGTGAACCCCATGGCAACCACGTAGGTCCGTCCCTTGTTAATTTAATAACGTTTTAATAACGTTAATTTAATAACATTTTAATTATGTTAATTTGATAATGTTAATTTAATATACTACTACTATCCTTAATAATTAATTTAATAACGTTTTATTAAAACTATAATTTTTTTTATTATTAGTATAGTTTCATCTTTAATTTAATATTTAAATAAATAATATTTAGATATATTATATAGCTTAAATTCGTCTTCTGTTTTATAATATATATACATACCCTCTCGATTTTTCCGTTTGAGGCCGATCCGCCTAATTAATTAACTTCAATATTGCTCTTTTTCCACAATGACAAAAGAAATTAGATGTCATTTTCATCTTTGAGCTGAAAATAATGAAAAAATAATAGTGAAGAGTCATTTAAAGGTCATATTTGTGCAGTTTTGAATAGTTAAAGGTCATATTTGTGCACTGTCAAAGTTTAAGGTCATATTTATATATTATGCCCTTAGATTTTAAGCTGAACGCACCTAATTTTGCGTGTTGAACACGTATTTTGTCACGTAGGATTGGAGGTCATATTTATGCAATTTTGAATAGTTAAAGATCATATTTGTGCACTATCAAAGTTTAAGGTCAAAGTTATAATTTGATTTCAAGATTAATTCTATTCTAAAACTAAGTTAGTTTTATGTAGTAGGTCTGTCATTTATTTATTTGTTCTCTTCACCACTTTCTGTTTTATGTGACTTCCATTGCAGCCTATCATAATGACATGGCTCAGGAAAAGGTGGTATAAGAGGGATCTATTGGAGATGTATTTGCAGTTCATGTTTGTCTTTATCTTTTTCCCAGGGTAAGTGGTAATTATATCATTTATTTACATCTTCATCATTTATTTACCCGTAAATTCAGGCCCAAAAAAGATAGTTAAACTAGAAGATTAATATATATCTAAATTCTAATCCAAACAGCATCAGACCTAATGAAGTTATTGATACAATAGTTGTATCAATAACTTCATTAGGTCTGATGCTGTTTGGATTAGATATATATGAAGAAACTAGAACATATATATAAACATGAATAAAATATAAAAATAAAAATAAAATATTTAACTCAGAAAGAAATACTAAAAATCATTGATATTTAAGGATTTTTGGAAAGGACAAACAAGTCAGCAAGCAACATTAAGTAGACAACTAATGATATTGCTAGTTCAGGCTTCAGGGGTTTGGCAAAATTTAATGTTTGATTCATGGAATTTGACTAATTGAGGGAGGGATCATAATATATGCTGCAACAGTTACGCCCTTTAGTATTATTTAATCAGTACCTACCTTGTTGAAATAATTTGCATGCACTTTGAACCTTTGACAATGTCAAATTTGGCGAATTAACTTGTTTGAAAGAAAAATATCAATATTAACATTAATTTGTTATCATTTTGAAATTTTATTATTAGTTTGTTATCATTTATCCAAAATTACTAGGATTCTTCTATGGGCACCATTCTTGAACTTCAGAAAGTTCCCAAGAGATACATCAATGAAATATCCATGGTCTACACCGGAAAATTCATCTCAAGTTAAGAATATGTACAAGAAGTATCCATGGGCTACTGAAGAAGACTACGAAGTACTATAAATATAACGAATAAAGTTCCTTTAACTGATCATGTATATCTAAATTTGTGTGATGATGATTCAATTTACTTTTGTATATTCCACTAGTTGGTAATGTCTTTTTTAACTATTCATGCAAGTTGCAAGTTGTTATTATCTAGGCAGAAAAAGACATTGGACCTACCAACTCCAACTATGTAAAGATATAGTGATTCCAACAAAAATAAAATTAGCCACAACTTACTTTTGTCAGTTGATTGTGTTCCGTATTTTATACATGCAGTAGAAGATTGGATAATGTAGGAAATTTGGGGCAAGGGGTAGTTAACGCTCATTAGAGAAATTAACTTAGTCCTAATAATTTCTATATAAGTATATTTGTGGTGTTTGATTAAATATATCGAAACATAGTATTTTTCCAAGCTATCTTCCAGAATCAGATATTAGAATATAGATTGTGATATAGAGGTTACTTCAACATATCATGAGTAATTTCAATTATAGTTAATTCAAGTCTTCAATTTTCACTACACAAAAAACATGTTTTTTTTGTTTCCCAAGATATCTCCCACAGCCGCTAGCAATCGTAAGACTAATTCTCCATTCCACGGAACGCACATTAAATGATAGAGAACTGACCACAGAATTTTCTTCATTCATCAGAAATGGGTATCGAACCCCCAACCTCTTACAGCATCACACCAACCCTTGTGGTTATGTTGTTTTATGATTATCGTTCTATCCAACTTGTTTAGTTTTTAAAATTGCAAAAGAAAGTCCTTTCTTTAGTTTCCTAACACCCTACCTAATAAATGCCTAATCGAATGACCGATACAGATGGAGGTTGGCCATTGGCGGTGGCTCGCCGTCCTTTACTTAAAACTTTTTCTTATTTTCTCTTGTGAGTAGGGAATAATGACATTTTCATATTTTTTATAGTTCTAATAAATATTTCACTTTTTTCGATTTGCTACAAAAACAAAAGGAGTAATTGAAACCACTTAAATCAGTAACTTATGTCGGTGGCATCCCACTGATACAATGGACAACAACAGAAACAAAAAAAAATGAATATTAAAGAAGATTTTTAATATGCTGTTATGGGGAAATTCATACATGGGTGGCCAGAAATGGAGGATCTACAACATCAAAGACAGTTGCAAAATTAATTTTTTTGTACTAGGCACATCCTTTTTAGACTCCTTCAAAGGAGAATTACATCAACTGGAAGGCGATCGCGATATGACTACTGCAATTGCGGTCAAAAGATGGTAATCGTGGTAGGACGAAAAAGTTTCAAGAATACTATTGTACTATTTTTGGGTGAAGAATACATTAGTGTAACTCCTAAGTGGAGGATTAGCAATTTTCATTTAAGATTTATTAAAATTTAAAGTTTGAATTTGCATGCTCTTTATCTTTCATGAATTAAATTGATGGAAATTTTGATATATCTTTGTTCATTATTCTTAAGAGTTGTTAGTTCTTCCTCTTGGGATTATATTTGAATATGGTGCAAATGTGTGTAGGTTATGATTGTTAGCTTTAATTCTTAGTTAATGTTATTGTGTTTCATAAACCTTTGATTATAAAATAAAATTTATTGATGAAAGCCTCAATTTCCCTAAACCCCACATCACCCTTGAAAGAGAGATACTGATAGTCTAGATCTTATATCATCCTTGAAACAAGGATGCTAGTGACATGTGCATTTGTGAACAATAACATGGATAAAGTTATTTCTTTTTTTATTATCTTAGAGATAAGAATAAATTGTGGAATTGCTATATCTTGGGCATCATCCTAGAAATAGAGATACCCAAATTGAGGCTTTGTGATGATTAGTTGACCACACCACCAGATATTCGAAAGAATCCGTGGATGATAGTTTGCTACTTTATTTAAAGGCTAGTATCGAAATTCCTATTCGAGTCTACCCAGACATACTTTAACTAAGATTTGAAGTTAATTTTTACAAAAAATTACACAAATGCATAACTTATGTTTCCAATATTACAAAAAAATTTCACCCCCTAAACATATTACAAAAATTCAATATATACACAGAATGCTATGTATATGTTGGTTATGTTATGCATATTAATAGAGAGAGTAAAATAATTAAAAAAATGAAAGAGATCAAATAATTAAAAAAATGAAAGAGATCGTAATTACTTCTGAAAGAGTTGATATTTATGTTATTTATACTTATGTACCCACATACTACTTGCCCCTAGTAAAGCATAGCCCTAAGATCTGTTTCTAATTGATTATGCTTTAATTAATATGAGACGGAAGAAATAATATTATAAAGAGTGTGATAAAAATAACCAAAAGAATATTTAGAAAATAGTGCATAATTGTTGACTATGAAGATGTATAGATTACTCACGGAATATGAACAGATCAAACAATTTAATTTAAAAATAAATTATTACGAATATTGATCATTAATTTCAATAAATTTTCTTTTCATCTGTCTATTGATTTGGAGCATGTCTTCTTCTGGCTAGTGGCCACCTCTCTTTTTTCATTATTTTACCAAATGCTTTTGGCCAAATTCATCGATAGGATCTTAAAATTATTCCAAAAATTTACAGAACCTCCTAAATTAAGGCTTGTACCTATGAGGCACCTCAAGTGCTAAAGTTGATACCTATCAGACACAAAATACTGATTTGACAAGGAGAGTGTGTTACACTCTCCTTGGACGTGTGAATAGTAAAATAAAAAATATTTTACTTTTTTTTTAATTAAAAAATTTATATTTAAATTATTTGATTAATATAATTTTTAATTATTATAATTTTTTAATTAAAAAAAAGAAAAGCACCCCCACCTCATTCATCATCGTCTTCATCAACCCCCACCCCCACCCCCAGATCGTCCCCCACCCCCAACCGCATTCATCGACGTCTTCATCAACCCCCACCCCCATCCCCAACAAATCGTCGTCAACCTCCAATAGTACTAGTACAATCAAGAAAGTAAAAAAATAAAAAGAAAAAAGTGCAGCAGCTATGACGGAAACAGTAGAAGAAGAAAATCCAATAGTAATAAATGAAGAAGACGAAGAAGAAGAGAAAATAATACAACATTATTCTTCATTTCATCGAGTACTTTTAGTTGGTGATGGAGTTTTTTCATTTTCTCTTTGTTTAGCAAACGTTTTTGATTTTTCTTCTAATATTGTTGCATCGTGTCTTCAATTTTGTAGCTCAAAATTGTCAAGAATGGAGAATCGAACTTAGAAAAGTTGAAATGCACCCATTTTACATAATTTTACTGTATTTTTTTTTGGGTTGATTTGATTTTGCTTAATATATAATGGGTTTTTTGCAAAACCCAAAATTTTGATGATTTACTATTTGCTCTTGATGATTTTGGTATCAAGAATGGAAAATATCAAGATTCTTGCTTAATCTATGATGGGTTCTTTTGCAAAATTTGACATTTTGCTGATTTACTATTTGGTATTTTGATGATTTTGCTTATCAAGAATGAAAAAATAAAGACGATGGGGAGGGAGATGAGGACGACCTGTGTGTGTGTGAAGACGAAGGGGGTGGGACATGGGGTGGGGGTGGGGGGCTTTGAGTGTGAGGATACTCTGTGTGTGTGTGAAGAAGAAGGGGATGAGGGGTGGGGCTGGTGAAGAAGACGACTGGTGGGTGGGGGGTGTTTTTTTTTTTTTTTTTTTTTAAATTTAAAAACTATTATTAAATAGATAATTAAATAGAAAAATAAAATAAAAATCAGCAATTTCACATATATTTATTTTTGTCACGTGTTTTTTTCTATTGGACATTTTTGCCACGTCATGCGAGTGTAACACACTCTCTATATACATTTTGCTGATTAGACAAAAAATGTCCAATTGAAACAAAATTGGGGGTGGGGGGGGGGGGGTGTTTAGGGGTTTGATAGGTACAAGTCTTAGTTTAGGGACCTAAGTGAATTTTAGGGACAAGTTTGAGAGGCTATCGATGAATTTGGCCAATCCTTTTCGTTTTTTTTACTGATTATGCATATGGTTAAGTTGATAATTATGTTAATTTGAAGATAAATTCTTTGAATTAAATAATATAAAATTTAAATAAGAATTTGAATTTGGTGAAAGACAGCATGCATAAGGGATCTTCCAATAAAAACAACTATATTTTTATATGCCGTCAAAGAAATTTATCGAGTGAAGCAATTCAATAATTAAAATTTTAAAAAATAAAATAAAAGCTTAAATAGATACATAATTTAATATTAAATTTCAATATTTATCAAAAAACAAAAAAAGAAAAAAAAAGAAAAGGACAACTTTTCCTTTCTTTACAATAAAAAACATTACTTATATTTATCAAATTTTATAAGAAGTTTTTAAGGCGACACATATCACATTCATGAAAAATCTAATAGAAGTATCAATTGAAAAAATTAAAGAAATAAGAGTAGAAAAAACTTATGAATTTAGCGAGTGACCATAATTATCTTAGAAGAAATATATTCAATGTTGAAGGAAATATCATCAAACGTGTTACCTACTCGAAGCAAATGACATAGCACAAATATTGCAAATTAGCAAATAATACTAATTAATAAATAATTGTGGGACTTAAAAATATAATATTTTAACAAAAATATTGCCATACTTTTTTCCTACAAATTTAGCGAGTGATTATAATTACCTTAGAAGAAATACATTTAATGTTGAGTAAATATCATTAAGCGTGTCACCAACTCGAAGCAAATGGCATAACACATATATTAAAAAATATCAAATAATACTAACTAATAAATAATTGTGGGACTTAAAAATATAAACTTTTAACAAAAATGTTGCCATACCTTCTGCCCTTGAAAACAGGTTCATTTGAATACTTTTGAAGATGAGACAAACATAAATTTTATAAACATCACAAGATAAATATAACCATATAGAGGAAGTAAATAAATAAATAAATATGAACCTCATGGACTTGAGTTGAATTTGAGATTTTATATCCCTTCAATTGCCCAAAAGATGCATATGTTGTAGGATTTCACAATACACAGCTGAAGCCTACCGTGTGGATTATATTAGGCTTGGGTTCTTGACCTTTTATCTCCCATCATTGTTTTATTATTAACACTACATAATTAAAATTAATTAAATGGAGAGAAGAAGAACCATAACATCTAGAAAACTTTGTGAAGACTTTAAGGTTGCTTATTTAAGTTATAGGCACAAGATTAATAAATATTATGAGAGTATAAGTTATGAAAATGAAGTGGTGTGAGTTATGAAGATTGCTTTATAGTAGATTATTATGCTATTATTATATAGTGAAATGGAGAGGTAAATGTCAAAAAACGAAAAAAAAGAAAAATGAAATTGAAGGTCATTGAAAGGTGCCACATAAGCATTCTTACAATCAAATTGGAGGCCATTAGAAGGTGGCACATAAGCATTCTTACAACCTTCCTTTATATATATATATATATATATATATATATATTTGCATAAAATAGGCAATAAGAAAGGGTTCGTTTGTTATTATGCCGATATTAGCAATGCATACAATATTAATTAAAAGGTTATTTGGTAGTTGATTAGAGTTATGAAATTAGAAATATATGAATTAGCTATGAAAAAATTTATGTATTATTTTATGCAGAGATTAATTATATAGGATTAATTAAGTTATTCATGTATTAATTATTCCACTTTCTATCATAGATAAATAATGTATAAATTTCTCTCATAACTTATATATGTATTATAGTTACACAAATTTCTTTCTAAATTGCAAATCAAACAATATATTATAATTTTTCACATGACTAACTTACATCCGAACCAAAAATTCGTTTGAATAAAATGTGACATACTAAGGTATTATGATATATGTCTGATGTGTGCTTGTTATAAACAAGAAGAGTTAAATGGTCAAAAACACACCTGAACTATTGATTTTTGCTATCAGTTGTGCTCTTTTTCCTATTTGAACTATCACATCGTTCAGGTAGGAAAAGGAAAAACTGATAGTTGAGATGTGTTTTAATACATAGATGGTGACAGTTCGGATATGAAAAAATGATATCTCAAATGTGTTTTAGACCATTATATCTAACAAGAAAGCAAAAAAGAGCTGAATTCATGTCCTAGGAAAAGAGTAAACCAAAGATCAACAAGCAGAATACATCTATATTTGACGACTAACGATCACACCATGATAGAGGCTAAACAAGAAATTCTTTAGGCATAAGATTCAGTAAAATAAGCCATTGTGAGAGGTTACTAACTACATGAGCATCAACACAGTGAGCACGATACAAGTATCACATTTCAATCGGACTACTGTTGTTTTTGCCGGATTAAGAGATCGATGGATAACATATATAATAATTCTCCAGTTTATGACTCTTGCTAGATATATATTAACTAGAATGACTCGAGGATATAAAAGTTCATCAGCGTTATTATATGATTTTTTTCCTTTTGTCAACATTTTGCTCTGGAACGTTGTACTTGATAATTACCAAATCATTTCGAACGTGCATACATTCTAGATTGAATTGTATATGTAATCCCATTGAGGATGTGAAGGAGGGGGCTTTCTTATATGAGTTGCTTGGTCTAAAGCCATATGCAATCTCAATGAGCGTTGGCTCAGATGTATAATGATATATATACATTATTCAACTTTTTCCTACAATGATATATAAAAAGAAGGAAGAAAAATCAACGTCAACTTAGATAGCCGCACCGCCACATCCAACCTCTTCAACTAAATATAGCTTGCGGATGTATAATATGTGTCCAATCCATATCTAACATGTGTATGATCTGTGTATAGCGGCAAGGAACGATAAACAGTGAATCCGGCCAACTATTCATGTAAAGATCCCTAAAAGGAATGAAAACAGGTATACTTTCTACTTCTAGAGACAAATGTAGTTCAGCTAATTTCAATTAACAAGTGAAAGCTTTTAATTCCTGCAAACCAATTAACAAATTATTTATAAACAAAGTAGTATGGGAATGACTTAATTGGCCCGAATATGACAGGAATGGTTACAGATTTGTATAACTGATCTCAACTAAGTTGTCTAATATCGAGGTGCAGTTAATTGATCGACTAATACTTACCGAAGCTGAAATCTTATTGAAGGCTGTAACATCTGCCAAGGATCGGACTCGAGTGTAGACTAACTTTATAAGATATGCATTTAGGTTCATCTTGAATTCAGCAGAAAGTATTATCCCTTGAGCAGCAACAATAGCATCTTGGACCAAGTCGATGTTAGGTATTTCCAGGTTGTCAACCAATACTGCTCCTTTTTGCCTTCAAATATTTCCAAGAAAAAAGATGCATCTCTTATAGTATTAACATAATAAAATCAAAATCAAACATGATAGGTACCATTTGAGCCATTATGCAGATTGATCAAAGACTAGGTCTTCCTCTCTATTACCTTTTGTTTAATATTCCGCGTCAATGAAATTGCAACCACACACCAAAAGTTATGAATAACTCTGACAATGTGTTAGTATAAGGCATGTGCATAAGCATACACTCAAACTTGGCCTCAACTAACAAATATGTTGGGTTCTAGATTAAAAGTGTGAATAGAAATTGGAAGGAACCAAGTGGAGGGAAAAAATTGAGATAACACTCAAAATAGAAAGTGTACTCATAAAATGGAAAGTCTATTAATTCTCCCACATTGGTGGGAGAATGAAACTTTCAAGTGTTTATATTAAGAAACACTTACTTCACATGGTAAGTGAGGCAAGAACCAAGAGGTGCCTTGCGCCATTGTCCAAAGGATACATCTTTCCAAATGAACCATTGACCCCTTTCGGAATCGACACTTGATGGCCGAAAATCCGAAGGAAAAAAGTGATTATCCAGAAAAAGGACATAATGATTCGATAACAGACATGATTGTTTCAAAGGAAACATCTTTTCAAATGAACCATTGCTTCCTTTCGGAAGAGGCACTTGATAGCTATATAAACTTGCATTTTTTCACAAGTTTTGACACAAAAATTTTTTGCATTACAAACATTCTTTGCTTCTAAAATACTCCGTGTGATCATCAAATCGTTAAGTGAGTTCGAAGAGAATTCAATCATTTGAGGTACCACTACTGTTGGATTGTTAGACCATTTTATCTTAGGAGGAAAATTCCGCAACCTCGATCAGGTACTTGAGGGAAATTATTTCCTTAAGGACACTCCGTGAATTCGGAGGACTTGGCTTTTTCTACTTCATCTATTTTCTGAAAAACACACTTCTTTGAAAGGTCATTTTGATCTTGTGTTGAAGGTGTTGCACAACTTCATAAGTGTTCTTGATTTATTCTTGAAATTGTGTTAAGGTTGTCTTGCCAAAATACATATTTTATGTACCCGAAACTAATAATCTTAAGGAAATAAATATAATCTGTATTCTTTTGATTTCTGGAGATTAAAGCTTTAAGCTTTCTACTCTGTTTGAACTTAATAAGTGATTTAAAGAAGTAAATTCTTCATCACAAGTTAGAGGTCATTCAGTTGACGAATGGAAGTCATAAAACCTTCATCGTTAAACTAGAAACAAAGGGTGTTTAAAGTTGCTGCAACTTTATAAATAGTATTTCGATATACTAAAATACTGTCTTACTATGACAAGAAAACGACTACTGAAGGTCATGTGAATGATGCTGCAATGAATGTGGCAACAACTAGTGTTGCCACAATGAGTTGTACGAGGGTTCTGCAGGCAATGACACCAGCGGAGAAACCCAAAAAATTCACGGGTGTTGATTTTAAAAGGTGGAATAGAAGATGTTCTTCTACCTTACAATATTATGTCTTTAGAGATCTAGAGCTGCCTGAGGAAACTTATGACCAGGAGTGATTTGTCGTTATAGAGGCGTGGAAACACTCTAATTTTCTATGCATGAATTATATTCTAAGTGGCCTCCAAGATGACCTATACGACGTGTATAGTGGAATGAAGACGATAAAAGAGTTGTGGGGTGCGCTAGAAAGAAAATACAAGATTGAGGATGCTAGAACCAAAAATTTCTTTGTTGCACGATTCCTTAAGTATAAGAGATTGATAACAAGTCTGTTGTATCTCAAGTTCAAGAACTGCGAGTTATCATCCACGATCTCCTTGCAAAAGGTATGAGTTCGACAAATACCTTAATTGAACATGTTAAAAATGTTCTTAATGTTCACATAAACTTTACTGTAGGTTTGATCGTGAATGAGACGCTTCAAATCGCGACAATAATAGAGAGGTTGTCACCTATGCGGAAGGACCTCATGAACTACTTGAAACATAAACGAAAGGAGATGATAGTCAAAGATCTTATAGTGAGACTACACATTGAAGAAGATAACAAAGTCGCGGAAAGAAGGTCGAGAGGAAATTTTGTAATAAATGGAGCAAACATTATAGAAGACGACCACAACAACTCAAAAAAACGAAAGAAAGCTGGACAATAATAGGTTTGATCGTGAACGAGGCGCTTCAAATCGCGACAATAATAGAGAGGTTGTCACCTATGAGGAAGGACTTCAAGAACTGCTCAAAACATAAATGAAAGAAGATGATAGTCGAAGATCTTATAGTGAGACTGCATATCAAAGAAGATAACAAAGTCGCGGAAATAAGGTTGAGAGGAAATTCTGCAATAAATGGAGCGAACATTGCAGAAGATGATCACAACAACTCAAAAAAGCGAAAGAAAGCTGGACAATAATGGGTTTGATCGTGAACGAGGCGCTTCAAATTGCGACAATAATAGAGAGGTTGTCACCTATGCGGAAGGACTTCAAGAACTACTTGAAACATAAACGAAAGGAGATGACAGTCAAAAATTTATACTGAAACTGCACATTGAAGAAGATAACAAAGTCTCAAAAAGAAGATCGAGAGGAAATTCGGCAATGAATGGAGCAAACATTGTAGAAAACGACCACCAAACTTGAAAAAGTGAAAGAAAGCTGGACAAGAAAGCAATCAACCTAAGAAGAAATTCAAGGGGAAATGCTTTAATTATGGAAAGATTGAGCGCAAATCAACAGATTGTTGTGCCCCAAAGAAAGACAAAAAGAAGGACCAACCAAATATGGCTGAATCCAAGAAAGAAATGGACGTTCTATGTGTTATGTTATCTGAATGCAACTTGGTGAAAAATCCTCGAAAATGGTGGATGGATTATGGTGTCCCCTACCACGTATGTGCAAATAAGGAGTTGTTTGCTGCATTCGCTCTGACTCAAGGCGAATAGAAGATTTACATGGCTAACTCCGCAACTACAAAAGTTAAAGGAACGGGAAAAGTATGCTTGAAAATGACTTCAAGCAAAGTGTTGACTCTCAATAATTCCTGTATGTACCGGAGTTAAGAAAGAAATTGATTTCTGTATCACTTCTTGATAAAAATGGATTCAAATGTGTAACTATTTTCGAAAAAATTGTAATAAGCAAAGGAATAGTGTACGTAGGAAAAGGCTATCTTACTGATGGCCTATATAAGATGAATGTAATGACTGTTGAAATCAATAAAAGTTTTGTTTCTTCTTAGGTTTTTGAGTCTAATGATTTATGGCATGAACGATTAGGACATGTCAATTATAAAACTTTGCGAAAACTGATTAACTCTGAAGTTTTGTCAAACTTTGAGTGCAATAAATCAAAATATCAAACGTGTGTGGAATCAAAGTATGTTAAGCATCAATATAAGTCCGTTGAAAGGAAGTTCATTCCCTTATATTTAATACACACTGACATTTGTTATATGAAGTCTACACCATCACATGGTTAAAAAAGTATTCTATAACTTTTATTGACGATTGCACGAGATATTATTATGCCTATTTGCTAAACAGTAAGAATGAAGTAATAGATGTGTTTAGGCAATATAAAACAGAAGTTGAAAATCAGTTAGGAAAAATGATTAAAACGATAAGAAGTGATAAGGGTGGAGAATATGAATCTCACTTTACGGAAATATGCATAGAGAATGGAATTATCCATCAAACTATAGCCCCGTATTCACCTCAATCTAATGAAATTTCAAAAAAGAAAAATCAAACCTTGAAGGAAATGATGAATCTTTTACTTATAACTTTAGGTTTACCGCAAAACTTGTGGGGGAAAGCTATCCTTACACTAACTGAATACTAAATAGAGTTCCCCATAGTAAGAAACGATCAATTCTATATGAAAAATAAAAAGAAAGAAAACTCAATTTGAAATATTTTAAAGTGTGGAGGTGTCTAGCGAAGGTCCAAGTTTCTATGTCTAAAATGGTAAAGATAGGACCTAAGACGGTGGACTACGTGTTCATAGGATATGCTAAAAGTAGTAAGGCATGTCAATTTTTGGTTCATAAGTCTGACCACTCGGATATCAATGAAAATACGATAATTGAATCAGATAATGCTGAATTCTTTAAATACATTTATCCGTATAAAACTAGACATGAAAAGTCTAGTGGGGGGTCTAAATAACCTCGAGATGAACCAAATAAGGATGTACATAATGATGAGCATCCAATACATAGTACACGTCATAGAACATCAACTTCGTTTGGATCGAATTTTGTAATATTTCTCTTATAAAATGAGCCTCAAACATTTAAATAAGCAATGTCGTCGTCAGACTCATCCTTTTGGAAAGTGACAGTCAATAGTGAGATTGATTCAATCTTGAGCAAACATACGTGGGAGTTGGTTGATCTTCCTCCAGAAAATAAACCTTTAGGTTCTAAATGGGTTTTCAAAATATAAAATGAAAGCGGATGGTAGTATTGACAAATACAAGATCAGACTTGTAGTAAAAGGCTTCAAACAAAAAGAAGGTCTTGATTACTTTGACACATACTTGCCAGAAACAAGGATAACGTGAATTCGGATGTTAATTGCCTTGGCGATGGTATATGGTCTTGAAATTCCATCAAATGGATGTGAAAACAGCATTCCTAAATAGAGAATTGGAGGAAGAAATTTACATGAAACAACCTGAGGGTTTTTTAGTTCCTGGTAAAGAAAAGAAGGTGTGAAAATTGGTTAATTCACTCTATAGACTAAAAAAAACCCTAAATAATGGCATACGAAGTTTGACCAAACCATGTTGGCAAACGGGTTCAAGATAAATGAATGTGATAAATGTGTTTACATTAAAGACACTCCAAATCACCAAGTCATTATTTATTTATATGTGGATGATATGTTGATCATCAATAGAGACATTTATGATATAAATATAACGAAATGAATACTCGAAAGCAAGTTCGATATAAAAGACCTTGGAGTTGAGGATGCGATCTTAGGAATAAGAATTCATAGAACTCCACAAGGGTTGACATTGACATAGTCTCATTATATCAAAAAAGTACTTGACAAGTTCTAGGTATACATTAAAGCTCGATGGTTCAAAGATATCAAATCTACCGATTGACCGAGTGTATCCAATGCTTGTTCACTACAGAAAGTTCAAAGAAAAATCCACTTATCCAGATGCAATCAGTCTTTACTTGATGATCACATACTTGTCCTTAAAGTTTTTCGAAAAATAGTCATTCCCCATTCATGTGGGGGTTTGTTGGGTTCTAGATTAAAAGTTTGAGTAGAAAATGGAGGGAACCAAGTGGAGGGAAAAAATTGAGATAACACTCAAAATGGAAAGTGTACTCATAAAATGGAAAGTGTACTAATTCTTCCACATTGGTGGGAGAATGAAACTTATAAGTATTTATATTAAGAAACACTTACTCCACGTGGTAAGTGAGGCAAGAACCAAGAGGTGCCTCGCACAGTCGTCGTCGCAAACTTGCTCGGCTCAGCTTTGGATTTGGATTTGAATTTTGGCAAATGATCGATCGATGAGATTAATCTTTTTAGACAAAATTTAATTGGAAAGAAATCCAATGCAGTCCGAAAATCCAATGGAATAAAATGTAACAGTTTTATTCCTCCATTAACGTGCATGCATGCAGTGCAGAAACAACTGCAGAAATACGAACTGCTGTTTTGGAAGGGATGCAACCCTTTGACGAAATGACATACTGATTCTGTAAAAGAGATGTTTGTTTGTATGGTTGTGATTGTCCAGAAAAAGACACAATAATTCGATGAACAAACCAAACTGTTAAAAAAGATACATCTTTCTGAATGAACCATTTCCTCCTTTCAGAAGAGGCACTTGATGGCTATATAAACCTACATTTTTCCACAGGTTTCGGCACAAAAATTTTCTGCATTACAAACATTTTTTGCTTCTAAAATACTCCGTGTAATCATCAAATTGTTGAGTAAGTTTGAAGAGAATTCG
Organism: Capsicum annuum; assembly: GCF_002878395.1. Lineage (NCBI taxonomy): Eukaryota > Viridiplantae > Streptophyta > Magnoliopsida > Solanales > Solanaceae > Capsicum > Capsicum annuum. The sequence goes on along the minus strand of NC_061121.1, from coordinate 220,485,616 downwards.
ATCGTTTGAGGTACCACTACGTTCGGATTGTTAGACCATTTTATCCTGGGATAAAAATTCCTCAACCTCGGATACTTGAGGGAAATTATTTACTTAAGGACACTCCGTGAATTCCGAGGACTTGGCTTTTTCTACTCATCTATTTTCTGAACAACACACTTCTTTGAAAGGTCATTTTGATCTTGTATTGAAGGTGTTGCATAACTTCATAAGTTTTCTTGATTTATTCTTGAACTTGTGTTAAAGTTATTTTGCCAAAATACAGATTTTTTGTACCCGAAACAACAAAATAAACATTCAAAACTTTGAGAGTGTGCATCTAGACATCTGAAGTTGGTCTCAACTGGCAACTATACACTCCAACTTGTTCCCACTATGTTTTGTGGACACCAGACACTTGCGTGACATGTAAATTTTGGAGTTGTCTATCATTTTATAAGTTAGAGTGTTCAACTGACACAATAGAAAGATGAGTTGAGGAGTCTAGATGTGCATATTAAAAATTGTAGTTTTTAGTTGCCACTTGAGGTCAAGTTAAAGTGTCCATCTATGTATTATGCCTTTAAAAAAGGACTAGAGAAAGGACCTAGGTTCACCTAGTGAAATCGTGTTGATCCTCCCGTTACGCCTGTCAAGTTGAGCCTACACTCACCGCTGTACTGGACCCACCAAGCACATAAAGTGCATAGCCTAATATAAGTACAAATAAGAAGGATCACCTCAAGGTGTTAAAATACTTTTGATATGTCTTGATTTCTTTGGAACCCAAAAGGTCATTTAAAATACCTTTCTTTTATCTTTAAGCCCATCAGCCTTAAGAAATTGTCGGTATCCACCACGCGAAATGTACGTGGAAGCCTTTTTAGTTGCTGGAAAATCATCTCGATCTAAGCCAACAATGGCATCAAGAACCTCAACAGCATCAGATACTGTCCTGCAGATTGACATGTTCTACGACAAAAATGCATTGTATGAAAACATTTTCGATATCTTCTATGTTCATGTTTGTTACCAAGTGCTTTGCATTTTTGCTTCTTTAATGTAGCCTACAACGTCTAAATTCTAGATCTAATACTAAAAACAAGTAGTCCTACTTTGCACCATCAAATTTTCGCAGCTATTCAACACTCTGGCATTAAATAGTTCCACAAAGAGAAAAAGAACAGTATATCCATCCAAAAGGAATGACACATTTCCATATCTGAAATTTTACTATAAATTTCTGATTTAAACCTTAATAAGATGTTTATATAGCCACATTAATGCTATAGCAACAACAAGTTTCAACTTTCAAAAGCCAACACAAAAAATGAGTCTTTTAGCGAAGATAACATATTCTGTCAAGAGGAAGAAACTTATAACATTGTTGCCACTAATGGTTATTTTTGCCGACTGGTCTTCCAATGTGCTAATTTCAACGACTCGCTTTTGTTACACTTCTTCCTTGCTACTTGGCATATTATAGGTATCTGGTTTACCACTTTAGGCATCAACACTATGGGCTATGACTTTCAATCTGAATAGTTTCAATTTCAACCAATATACAGTTGATAGTCAAGGGCTTTTCTTTCTTTCTTAAATTACGCATCGAGTCAAACTATGTCACATTGTTAGAGTTTTAGGTTTGATTTTCTTATCAAATTTAAGTTTTTATTTTCTCAGAAGGAAAAAAAAAAGTAATACCATAATTATTTTTACTTTTCCTAAAAGAAAAATATAAAACTTTTTCATATTTGGCTAATCTCGTTCTTGGAGAAAAGATATTGACTTTATAAATAGAAGACCCTCTTCTCATACTTTAACATAATAACATCCACAATATAGTCTTTTAAGAGTCTTGTTTAAGGGGAGATTTTCTCTCAAATAGTTTTTATGCTTTTTTATTTAAATTTTTAATATGTAGGCTAATTGGCCAAACCATATCAATAATATATTTTTAGTATTATGTTTCTTTTGTCATCTGAATTTTGTCGTTCTATCGTGCTCACTGTGTTGATGCTCATGTAGTGTTAGTAACCTCTCACAATGTCTTATTTTACTGAATGTTATGCCTAAAGAATTTCTTGTTTAGCCTCCATCATGGTGTGATAGTTAGTCGTCAAATATAGATGTATTCTGCTTGTTGATCTTTTGTTGACTCCTAGGACATGAATTCAGCTCTTTTTTGCTTTCTTGTTAGAGATAATGGTC